>NC_090061.1:12746084-12816963 GCF_038355195.1 Osmerus mordax
AAGTTGAGGGAATCTGCATGCTGTGACATTTCGAGGGGAGTGTGGTGAAAAGGTTAACCGATATGAAAGACAGTGCTCAATGAGAATGGGGAGGAGGGGAGGACATGTGCTCGGCTGCTGGTCTTCTCCCGCAGACCCAGAGTGCACCAGCTGTAGTTCTGTCAGAAACACTGTGTAGCTGGGAGACGTGTCAAGTGGCGCTAACTGAATTACAGTCATACAATAAGACCCAGGAACACTTAGGATGATTACAGCCATGTTGTTCGACCGATTATTACTTATTTTTTGCCCTTTCTGTTTCTGTCCTTATCCCCTATCTCGGTCTCTCGCCCTGTGTGCCCATCTCTCTCTCTCTCTCTCTCTCTCTCTCTCCTCTCTCTCTCTCTCTCTCACTCCCTGTTAGTTTGTTTTCTCTCTGTGTTACGGTCTCTCTCTCATTCTTTGCATCCCTCTCTCTTTCTCCCTCCGCGTGTGAGGGATTATTCAGCACTGTCTGGAGAGTCAGCGAGGAGTGAGTTAAGACACGTATGCTAGAAAGGGATGCTGTATTTCCTGTTGACCCAGGCCAGACAGGAAGTCTTCGTCCCAGCCCTGGGCGGGAGTCGGTGTTGAGAGGCCGGAAAAGGGAGGGGGGGGGGGGGGGCAGGGGGATTAACTCAGAACTTCAGGAAATAAGGTCATGGAGAAGATGAAATGACAAGGGTGAAAATCTACAGATATGGATTGGACTACAATACAACATCACACAGGGTCAGAACACATCCAACACACGCATGTAAGTGACAGCACCTGACTTTCAACAAGACGAGGATAACACAGAAGTGATGATTCAAACCTGACAGTTTGAGCCTCCTGTACCACCGAATGAGTAGAACTGGAAACATTTTGCGTGATACACATTGCTAATAAAAACGGAAGAATTTGCAGAGGAATGTGTTTAATTCGTGTTCCAGAAAACAATATGGGTTAGGCCTGTGTTGAATTATGTTAGACCCACCTGGATAAAACACTGCATTGAAGAAGAATGCATGCATGTCACTGAACCAGCATTCTGCAACTGGGGGTCAGAGGGTTTCAACATGTCACCTGTGTTGTCTATTAAGGAGACACTTGGGAGCTATTAGTGAAAGGTGTGTACGAGCCCACTGGCTGTCAAATGCAGTCAGAAGCTGACATGTTCATCAGCACGGACAGAGAAAAGCACGCGCACTAAACAAGAGAGCCCGCCACATGTTCGAACCATGTTGTCTTTATGTCACCATGGGACGGATGTGGTAAATGGAGCATTTGTTCCAGTTTAGATGTCGAACGTGTTGTTGTACAGGCCAGAGGTATGTGTGTCAGAGGATAGGCTGTTATGGTATCTATTTGTCGTAGTCATAATAGCTGTTATACAATACAATCAGTCTACAATAGTGTTTGGTCACTAATGATATGGTGTTACCTGGGCGATTACAGCTTCTTTTTTCGGTACGTTCGTAGCTTCCTGGTGACCCGAAACACGATGGGAACACGCATAAGGAATGATCCCAAAGTACATGGGGCATGGGCTTGGACCGAACTGAGAGAGTGAGAGAGAGAGAATAAGAGACATAGGGAGTGTGTGTGTGTGTGTGAGAGAGAGTAGAGTATGATTTGTTGTGTGGAAGGAAAGAGTAACTGCATGACAATAGAAGCGAAAGACTGTATGGCTTGTGTGTTTATGAGTGGTGTGTGTGTGTGTGTGTGTGTGTGGGGGGGGTGCTTGTGTTTGTCTGTTTTTTATACATGGCAGGCAGAATGTATGCGTGTGGCTAATGGGTACAGTATGTGCAGCATGTTCAGAAAGTGGAAGAAACCTGCTTCAGAAAATAAATCACTGTGATGTGTCTGTGTCTGTGTGTGTGTGTGTGTGTGTGTGTGAGAGAGAGAGAGCACATGAGTGACAGAGAGACAACACCATGCAAGTCACCTAAAAGGGAACAGTTCATGGGAAACAAGAACCTGAACTACTTCTGCAAGGTCATGTGTTGCTTCAGCGTGTGTGAGGGGTTTGACTGCAGTGCACAATGAGACAGGCCGCAGGCTTTTGAAATAATACTCCCGTAGACTTCCAATAAAGCTTTTGTCAAATGAGAAACAAACAGTCATTCTTTTGTGCCCCTGTTTCTTTTTCCCAATTAGAAAAAAAAAGATTTACAAGGCAATGTAAATTCTTTCTCCGGGGGAGAAACCATATGAGAGCCCTCAAGCAGGTTTTCACATCCTTTCACAATGCTCGTCTTTCTGACTCAGCGAGTAATTCGGCTATTCGTACAGTCTTTCCTATTGTAAACAACGTTTAATCAAAGAGTAAGGCCATATGTACCATATTATAATCAGTGAAAGAACACCTTTGCAGTGTTTAGGACTCAATAATGAAACATAATTGATGTCATATTGACCTTTTTAATCTAATAGAAACTTGTAGAAGCATCCTTAAGGGACAAATCTGGGTGCAATTGTTAATGTTTGGAAGACTTTCAAATATGCTGAGCAATGTCCTTGGGTCTGCCTGTGGCACCAACGCAAACACACACACACACACCATGTCACCTCAAATGGACAAAACTACTATGATAAGACTTGTGCATCCCAGAATGCTCCTCCCACATGGTAGCCAAGGACACGAGAGGGTATCAAGAGTTCAAACGGGGTCAGAGGTCATATTGATAAATGAACCAGACAGGAACAGTTACACTAGCAGATCATTAGCTTTTACCCTTTGGCTCACCGCGTCACTTCTTCCTCGGGACGTGCTGGAAGAGTGAGAGGGGGAGAAGCAGGGGGAGTGGCAGGGTTCCTGGTGCTGGTGAAAGCAGCTGCCGTCCCTCCCCTTGGTATCCCCAAGGTGTGTGTGTGTGTGCTCTGCGTGCCTGATGTGGGTCAGCCCTGAGCCTGAGGAACAACAGGTGAGGTTTCACCTCAGCTGCTGCACACACCACCTCACACAGCCCGCCTCAGCCAGAACAGGTGGAGGATGTTTCTAGAAACTGTCATCATGTGCTGCAGCAGACGTTTAACATGTACAGTGCTGTGTCACTGCAGACCAGGGAGAACCGGTTAAACATTGACAGCCTTGGTTGTCATCGAGACAATTTTATGCGCTGTCCATGGTTACCTTGTCAGAGCAGTCAACAGAAGAGGTAGAGGTTTCTTCACTGGGTGTGAAGGTAGGTTCAGCACAAGGCCAGTCATGTGTCCTTACGGGGCAGAAAACAAGCAGTAAAACGTATTTTTCAGTTCAACCTTTGTAATTCCAGAAAGTTGCTCTGAATGAACTCCAGCCTGTGCGTGTGATTGAAACAGGCACAGACATGACCAACGGGTTGTTCACCACCACCCAGCTGATTAAACACATGCCCCTGCAGGCCATGAGCAAATGGAGGGAGAGGAGGAGAGAGTTAGAGAGAGAGATAGAGAGAGAGAGGTGGAGATTGGGGGGTTGAGAGATGCAGAGAGAGAGATGGGGAGAGAGAAGAGGGTAGGAGAGAGAGAGAGAGAGAGAGAGAGAGGGGAGAGAGAGAGAGAGAGAGAGAGAGAGAGAGGAGAGAGAGAGAGGGAGAGAGAGAGAGAGAGAGAGAGAGAGAGAGAGAGAGAGAGAGAGAGAGAGAGAGAGAGAGAGAGAGAGAGAGAGAGAGAGAGAGAGAGAGAGAGAGAGAGAGAGAGAGAGAAAAAAGTGAAAGGTTATGAATATATATAAAGTCCATGTGCAACTCTCCTGGAGGTGTTCTGTGAAGAGTCGCCCTGCTTTGCCTTCAACAGGGAGAAGATGCCAACCTGTGTGGCTGCAGGTAGCCAAGGGGCAGGAGAGACCATGGACTGACCGTCAGAGAGGACTGAGAACTGCTCCGACACCACAAGCGACGAAAATAGCAGACCAGTATTACCTGAAGCCTGCTGCATAGCGCATCTAAAACCTTGACGCTATTTAACATCACAGGCCGTGTCAAACTCCTGTTGTGAAAAGAAACCACGTGGACCGCCGCTGAACAGCTGGAAGCCAGTTTAAATCACACTACTGTATCTCCAGGGTTGAACACAACATGGTTATTTACAGGCTGGAGCTGCCGTTCACAGTGCCAGTCCATACACCCCTGTTTACCAGACAGTGTTCTCCTGGAGGGGGCTTTGCTATGCGGCCACAGGGCCCTCTTCTTCTCTCCTCACCACTGTAACTCTTCCCTCGGTAGCTGACAGTTATAGCCAGGTGGAATCCTGGGAGGGTTTATTGGTGTAAATGCCCTGATGCATTAACAGAAAAAGGCCCGCTGTGTGGGTGCATGTTTCCTCTATCTCGGTCTTTCCATGCTCTCTCTCTGTTTTCCATCGCTCTCTATTTGCCTCTCTCTCTCTCTCTCTCTCTCTCTCTCTCTCTCTCTCTCCTTTCTCTCTCTCTCTCTCTCTCTCTCTCTCCTTTCTCTCTGTTTTGTCCATCACCCTCTCATTCCACTTCCCCCTCTCTCCCCTGTGTGTGGGGGTGAGCGCACCCTAACAACCACATCCCTGCTCTCCCAGATTGGGGTTTCAGTTACAGCTGAGAGAGTACACTCTGGTACACTCCGGTCTGGGAGTGTGTCCCTGGCTATGTCACGTAGGCCTCTGAGGGAGAAGAGCTCAGGTCGCATTACCATAGCATATTAACTCATGGTGCTGTGGGGAATCACATTAAGGGAAGCATACTTTGTTTTTGGCATTGTGCTGTGTCACAGTGGCGTCGGTCTGTATAGAGGGTAGGGTTGCGGATTTCTTCCTTGACAGATATCACATTTCTGACTTCTGCTGATCCCTGGGGACATGCAGGGACAGCAATATCTGTCAGGCAGATGGAAACACCCCCAGAGGGGTCCTGACAGCGTGTCTCTTAAACTTCAGGGGCCCAACATCCGTCTCTCGCTGACACATGTCATGTGTGAACCCTCTTCTTCTCTCCCTTTTTTTCCATTCTTTATCAGTCTCTCGTTCACACAATGCCTCTTTATCTCTTTTTTGTTCTCTGTCTGTCTCGCTCGCTCGCTCGCACACACACGCGCACACATATTTTCCAGGTGACACCCTGCTACTGTCTTCTAATGCCAAGGAGGTATTGTGTCAGATAGGGCATTCCTGTCATTTCAGCGTGACTGGCTGGATGGCTGGTTGGCTGGATGGCTAGGCAACTGGACGACTTGCTGACTGTTACAACTCTGAGGCTTGAAAAGTCATTTGGAAGTAGAGTGAAATGTCCCGAGTGAACGAAACTGTAACGTTACGAAAACAAGGACAGAAGGATACAAGGATGGGTAGTCAATAAAGAAAAGGATATATGGAAAGGAAATGATGAGAGACCTAGGATAAGCTTTTTGTCAGGGCTGTTGTTGTTAGAAAGAGGAAGGATCTGAGAATGGGAAGAAGGCTGAGGTTTATTGAGACATGATGTAGTTCCTTTTAGGAGGAAGGCAATCTCTATCTTTCAAAACGCTCAGTATTCCACACCACGTTAAAGCACACAAATCTTTTCATGTTAGACGGATCTCATAAATATAACAGGAAAATACAGTCGTTGAGATATACATCCAGTTTAGTGAAATATACTTAAACAAAACCATGAAAATGTCAGACATTTTACAACAAACAAAATCCCATCCAGGATAATGTTCAGTGCTGGAAACAAACTCTCATTAAAGTCACTCAGTTTAATTTTATACCCTGTGTGATGTGGTCCCCTTTCGGAGCTTTCTCTCCTGTGAATGGACAGAATATTTCTTCATAACCTGCCATGGTGATCGTAGAGCATTCTCTGTTCTTGTTGATGGAGAAATAAAAAAAAATTTGAACAAGAAGCGCTGACTTGTCTAAACATTTATGACACAGCTAACATACTGCAGAGCGCCTTCAGTCATCATGTAATGTAAACCACTTCTGAGCACTGAGTACATGACACTAGGCTGTTCTGTTTGAAAGCATCAGGTTTTTCAAGTTTTTGTTGTTGTTTTAGGATTATTAACTGCAGCTGAGTTCATAAAGATGTAATCTGATAATTCAAAATATATATCTTTTTTGGTGTGTACTTAAAACATTCTATTAAAGCCTCCTTAAGTTAAGTATAGTTTATTCCATCAATCCTAGACATCTGTGCACACGTGCAACAATGATACATTGGTCTCAAAACTTTAAGGTCATACTCAACATTGCTAACAACTTTCAAGTTTAATTGCCATTTGTAAAAAGTACAAAGTCATTTATAATTTAATAACACTTCATGTTTACCTAACCCTAACCTATACCATAAAAAATCTGTTTCTGAATTTGAATTTCCATATTAATAAATGATTGTACTAGATGAACTGAACATTCATATTAACAACGTATAACTTGAATCAATTATGAGAATAACAATTAAAAAAAGCTATAAATAAAATAAATCTTTATGAAAGACAGTGTTGTAACTAGAGTACAAGGTAGTTAAGTAAACGGACAGCTGCTGGAAACAAATAAAAACATTAACTCAGAGAGGGGTTTTGAAAAAGAAAATCTGGAAATAGACGATGTGACAGAGGGTAATTCAATTGTGCATCCTAACAAAGGAGGATCATTGAAGTCATCTTAAGTGGACCTTAGCAACATTAGTCAGGGAGATTTGGGGCCAGAGCTTACCTGCTCTCGTGCGTGCTGGCCCTGGTCCTCGCGCTCGGCTGTGCCCTCTGCCACCATCCGTCGGAGCGCTGACATGTTTACGCTGTGTGAAGCGTGAGCTCGCGGCCCCGAGGTTGTCCGAGGCTGGGAGGTGCGACTTCCTGACAAATGACAAGAACATTCCGGGAGCACAGCAGGGCAACACGTGCCTGATCTGCTGCAGCAGCCTGCAGTCTCACTGACCGAGTGGTGCAGGGAAGGACAGTGCTTAGTAACAACACCCTGAGATAGGACGCCTGACTTTAGATCACATGTAAAGACTTTTCCGTGGGCATCAAACATACCGGTACTCACTTCTTGAAATGATCGAAATTCATGCCACCATTCACAGACTTGCAATGTGTGACTGAACCCAGAGGTGGATGTCACCACTGAGTGGGAATAAGGGAAACTTCGAATACTGTCCTTCATTTGATCAACCCAACCCACCAGTGTTGAGAGCTCTGCTGATTTTAGCAAACGCTTGTATCCAAAGCACAATGTATACCCGGACCAGCATTGGGTGTGGCACAGCTAACATAGCCAGGGCGCCTTAGGACCTTAGAGAATGCAGATATCCCACTTCCTCTATGTTCTGAATCCATCTGATAAGTCGAGCGCTGCGGAGCGGGCCAAAGAATTGACCTGAGCCACGGGCGGGACGGAGGAACCAGCGCACCTTTTAGCGCCCCCTTGAAATAGCAGCGCGCACTTCCTGTGGAGAAACGAAGTGGAGGGAAACTCTGCTCCACGTGCACACGCTGCACGCAACTGCAATGAGCTCATGAATCATATGGCCTGCGTGTTCTGGGTCGCCAGGGGGAAGTGAGGAGAGGGGGGGGGAGGAGAGGGGAGGGGAGGGGAGGGAGGGAGGAGAGGGGAAGGGGGGGGAGGGAGGGAGGGGAGGGGGAGGTGAGGGGAAGAGAGAGGGGGGGAGGGGGGGAGGAGAGGGAAAGGGGGGAGAGGGGGGAGGGAGAGGAGGGAGAGGAGAGGGGAAGAGAGAGAGGGGGGAGGGAGAGGAGGGAGAGGAGAGGGGAAGGGGGGAGAGGGGGGAGGGAGAGGGGAAGAGAGAGAGGGGGGGGGATATTATCCAGAAGTGAAATTCCCCCTCCGAGTCCCATGAGCGTCTCATTTAGACGGTGACTTGGGAGGGCGCTTCGCTCGACCGCCATCTGCTTAAGGATCAGACAGCATATTGGCTTCCCAGACCCAGGGATGGAGGACTTAAGTCGGCCATCGGGGAGAGGAGAGGGGCCCGAGGTTGCAAAAACAGACATGCTCATGTGAGGACAAAGACGACAATATTGCGCCCGTTTCCGAAGCATAATTGTTGGATCTTGTGGGCTGAGCCCCTGGCTTAGGGATCCTGTGTCTCCGGGCCTAAACCAGGGGATTCAGCAAATCCAGCATTGTTTTGTGATCACACGCTGTCTTTACATGAGGGTTTGGAATACACAGAGGCTCTATCCAGCATTTAATGGCTGCAATCCTGTGGGTGTTAACAATTATTACAGTAACATTGACTTAGTCTGTTTTACTAACCACACCCAAGACTAAGGGGTCATTAGGAGCTCACACAGTGCATCTTCTCTCTACTCGGAGACTGCTGGAGAGGTCTACTTCTGGGATCTGTAGCCTGGATCTGTTGGAGGGCCTGTTGACGGGATCGACTGGTAACGTCTGTTGGTAACGTCTGTTGGAGGATATTGAAAGCAAGCCGTAAAACTCCCAAAACTACAGACTCATGATTGTGTGTGTGTATGAGTGTGTATGCGTGTGCGTGCGTGTGTGTGTGCATGTGTGTGTACGCGTGGGTGTGTGTGTGCGTGCGTGCGCGTGCGTGCGTGAGTGTATGTTTCCATAAGTGGGTGCTCATGTGTTTCCTCTGTGGGCCCGAGCACTTGAATAGACATGACTGGTAATAGATTGTGAGAGGATGTGGGTTGCTCACTGAGTTTCCCTTCTGCTGTCCTCATCACTGAACCCAGGACATAGTACACTGTTTCAGTTACCTTCAGAAGGAATACATAACAATGTCAAGCCCTGAGGAGAGAGCTTTAGGTGGTGGGTGGGCCTTCTTGTCGATCCACAACTTCTAAAGCCACTAAATGAACTTGGGGAAAAAAAAATATGAATAGCACGAGAAAAAAGAAAAAAAACACAGAACATAGGTTCAGTCAATTTCTCTGTCTGATTGGACATTCGTATGGAGATAATCAGCCTGTGAACGACATCGATCTTTAATCTCTGTCATCCCCCCACAACAGGGTCAGTGGAGCAAGGCTGGACATATTGACTGGTCGGTAATATCCTGAAGAGCCGTGTGAGGTCATTGACCTCATCACACAGGGTCAGGCTGTCTACCCATGCATGTTGACTGCTTAGTCGATTCAGACTTTTTGGAATGAGTAGTTTGAAGAAGTTGAAGATGCATTTGAATTGCCGACACGGAAGAATTGAGGGCCCAACTGGGACTCTGGAGGGCACACACACACACACACACACACACACACACACACACACAGGTAAACAGCAGATGGTTAGTGACGACAGCGACGGTCTTCCTGCTCTCCGACACTGGCATGCATGTCTAAAGACCCATGGGATGCTCTGTTCCGTGTCCTTTACAGTCGATGTATCATTGAGAGCCAGCCTCAATTACAGCTACAATATCTATTCAGGTATTGTGTGCATGCTGACTTGGTCAGTTGGATGATGGATCACCATCAAAGCTGGCATCAGAGCTTCAAGTTTCAAGTGTCTGCTTCACCCTCATGTTGCTATTGAAATAAGACAACAAGGAAATGGGAGTTATGCAAATTTCACACATAGTTACCAGTTGTGACCCCAGCTGGCCTCTCCCTCCAGCTCATGTCTGTCGCTCATCATCACTTCCTGGTTCTGCCCAGTGGAGGCTCTGGGTTGCCAGATTCTTTCTACACTAACCCTCCTGTCTGGGTCCCATAGCTAGCTGCTGTAGTGATCCTGGGGAAATGAGACCCAGAGGAACACATGATGTTAGAGTGCTGTTCTACCCTGCCGTTTGATCCCTGGCTCAAAGCTATAGAATGCAGAGTAATCCTCTGGAAATGAAACCGTGGCATTTCACCAAATATGTTAGTTTTTGTTCATGTTTGTCTCTGCTTATCTAAGAATGTGAAATCACCCTCAGAGAACATGTACCCGAACCCGGAGTGTTGGTTAGTTAGTTAGTGTTGGTTAAATGTACATGGAGAACATGAGTGGTTGTGGTCTCTTTGAGGTCTTACTGTAACCTTAAGGATATCTTACAGAAAGAAACAGTAATTTAAAATGTTTTTAATGCTCAGAGAGCTTGACTTCTTCTTGGACTTGGAGTCTGAGGGTAAGAAGGAGACTTTCATTAAAGTCTGATTTTTTTAAATTTTTTATGCATTTTCTCATATTCACTTCAAAGGAGCACAGGGCTGAAAGTCTGTAATTATTTGAAGTTGTCAAAATATCCACCTTTCAGGTTTCACTTCTGAGGGTCAGGAGCATGGCAATATGCCATCCTGATTGTGTGTGCGTGTGGTTGTGTGTGTGTGTGTGTGTGTGTGTGTGTGTGTGTAAGTATGTGTGCACCCTCAGCTGTCGCACAGTAGCCACCCATGGTAGCTCGGACAATTTGATCATAGCGCCGGTTGTGTGACTTGTGTACTGTGTACACATTTGTTGTTTAGGACTGTGTGTTTATATGAGTGTGTGTGTGTATGTGTCTGTGGCGCCGAGCCAAAACTAACACAATGCCAGACAGGGCACAGAGAGTACAGAGCAGCAGTAAAAAAAGGGGAATGAGCAGCTAAGCCCATCCTTCTGTCAGTTGGCTTTCTCCTCAGATAGAGTTGTCACCAGTGATATCATAAGCTTGTATGGGAAAAATACTATCAGAACCCCTCTGAGATTTACAACAGGACAAGCTAGGTCCGCCTGTTTCTCCAGCTATCCAAACACACGAACGATATATCCCAGATAACTGGGACTGACCAGTGAAGGACGGAGAACACCAATAGCTGAAGAGGATCAGCCCCTCTAACAGCCTATTAGGGCTCCGTATGTAAGCTATTGTCATCGCTCGCTTTCATGCACCACCAAGGGCCTGCCTGAGTCAGATATATTACCCAAACATGGGCATGGCCATCTCAGCAATGCCAAAGAAAAAACAAATAGAAATAGTTCTCATGGGATTTTACTAGAAGCAGGTTATCCCATGATCCTGTTCAACATCACATTAGGATGATTGTTTCTCTAATGTTGTGGAGCAAATCCGATTTTTGTGAGACACGTTGTCAGAACCTTCCTGGATGTACTCGTGCTGGGATTGTGCTGGCTGATCTGATACAGCTGTGTTTGCATAGCTGAGGGTTGGACCTCTTTGGTTTACACTTCAACGCCTCGAAGAAGCACATACCTGTCCAAACAGCCTTCAGGTTCCCAGATTCTGTCTTGGCCTGCTCGCCCTCTTTCTTTCTTTCTTTCTTTCTCTCTCTCTCTCTCTCTCTCTCTCTCTCTCTCTCTCTCTCTCTCTCTCTCTCTCTCTCTCTCTCTCTCTCTCTCTCTCTCTCTCTCTCTCTCTCTCTCGCTCTCCCTCAAACCCTTACACCTCCCTTTTGTCGATATAGGCGGTGTTGAAATGGGCACACAGGGCAATTAATAGATATTCTAGCATAGTAACAAATAGATTTGACCATATTTGACAAAGGATGCTTCATCAATCATGATATACTGGCGCAACACCCCCCCCCCCCCCCACCCCCCCCCCCCACCCCGCTCCCAAACACTTCTGGGCTTGGGGACATGGCTTGTTAAGTCCATGGATCTCCACAAATATGCACCATATAGCTGTAATTAAATACAAACAAGCAATATCATTACAGGACAGTATCTGTTCGATAAGCAAATAAAGAGTCTACTCATAAACAAATACAGATTGACATCAGGATGTCCTCTGGGATATTCGGATGGCCCCAGTGCATAAACTGTCCCACGGCACTGTCTACATTCTGATTTCCATAACTCTGTTTAGAATTCCCCACAGTTTAAGGGTTGGAAGTGTGGTCAAAGTAGGGGTTGTGGTTCTGGTAGGAGCTTGGAGCAAGGGTACAGGTAAGGGTTGTGGTCATGTTAAGGGAATGGTGTTGGGTAGGAATAAGAGTTAGGATTGGGTCTATATTAGTATATTAGTAGTAGTTTCTGGGTCTAGATTATTTTTGTCATATAAGGTTACCTTGTCAAAGACCAGAAGGCATATTCCAATCCTGAGATGACCCACCCCAAATGATGATCCACAGCCCCTTAAACCTGAGTAGTCAGCATGTACTCTATACACCCAGGGTTGAGGAGGAGAAATGTGTTGACAATCAGAGTCGGTTCATGACATTTCAGTTTTTATTTTACTTGGAGACCAATGTGTGTCTGTTGTTTGAGAAGCATGTTAGTCCACAAGAGCAATGAGGATCAGAACAATGTGTGGCACTGTGCCAGGCAGGGGCCGATGTGTGTGTGGGTCTGTGTGTGTGTGTGTGTGATTGAATAAGTGATCGTAAATGGGAACCTGGAAGACAAAAAGACAGCGACACATGCTTCCATAGTGATTAGGAATTGAAACCCATAGTTCAGATGTAAATCACTGAGTGCGTGTGTTGACATCCCGTTCTTAAATTTTACAAACTGTAGGTAGCATTACTGTTCCTTGTTGTTTTATGAAAATGTGGTTTCTCTCTCTCTCTCACACGCACACACACACACGCTCAAAGACACAGATTAATAATATACATCTGTGGGGGTGGGGGTGCATTTGTTTCAATGGAGAGAAACTGTTTGGAGCAACCCAATATTATTTATAACAGCTGGAAAAGGGCCCAGTGCTACACTGAGAACAACATTTCAGCAGCAAAGAGAGAGAGAGAGATGGAGCTAAAGAGAGGGAGAGGTGAGGCCCCACTCCCTCCTGCACCTCCCTCTGTCCCCCCGTCAGAGAGAGGGGGTCAAAAGTTGACTGTTTACCCACTTAATTGGGTGTGGATGCTGAGAGCTCAGGAAATAGATAGGTCTTCCTTTTGTTACAGCGAGAGAAAGAGAGAGAGAAAGAAAGAGAGAGAGAGAGGACACCAGTCCACACCCCAGTCTCTCAGTCATTCGCTAATTCAGATATAGGAGTGAGCTAGGCAGATCCCATCCTGCGGATCTGAAGAGTTCAGGGTTCAACATCATTCTCTGATCTGGAAGAATGGCATGTATCCCCGGTTAAGGGCTTCTGGTTCGAGTGGAAGGAATCGATTCTGTCTTTTATTTATGTTCATGGGTTTGTAGTTCCAAAATAGATTACTAGAGGAGAGGAGAGATGTGTGACTGATGGGCAGACACAGCAGAGACAGGAAAACAAGAGGGAGAGAAAATGAAAAGCAAAGAACAGACGATAGACTTTTAGGCAAATGCACTGCCCTTCCCTCCATTCGCTCATGAATACAAATTGATGGGAAATGAAAGATGCTTTTTATTCATTCGGGTGATTAATATCCATGACATGTTTTTGCTGTGCAGCTGAGGGCTCTCCTTGGGTGCTTCTCGGTCCATCACTTTCACTTAAAGCTCCCCACAGAGAACTGCTGTTAGCTGTTGATTTATTTACGTTTCTATTAACTCAGGGTCTCTCCTATCGTCCAAGCCAACTCCCACGTCTATGAAAGATTGATCACGCAGCCCATGAAGTTCGGGGGAGACTGCATTCACCTGACCACCCTACTGCCCTCCTCCTTAAGGCCTGATCCAGAGTCTGTTTGGGTTCATTTGCTCTGATTTGTTCTGGTTTGAGGGGTTGGGTCGGTGGGGGGCAACCTGATCCTGGATCTGCGTGTCTGGGTATTTGACATGGGATAAGCCTTTTGCTAAATGTTTCCTGTGGGAACTGTAGCCGGTGGGCAGTGCAGAGGAAAATGCCATGTCAGCATTTCTGGGACGGATAATGCAGACACAGAATGTCTATCAGCCATGGCCCGGCACATTGAATCCTATGTAACAGAAACCCGTCTGGGGCTATGTCCAAGCAAACAACCCAGGTTGTCTGGCAATGTCGACAGAAGCACTGTCAAGGTCTCGCTATGGTGCTTTTGGCGACCTGCAGCGATAGAGAACCCAGCGAGGTTGGTCTCTGGCTCCTGTTGTCATGTTGAGCGTCAGAGACCCAGGCTGCAGTAGAACCATCTACAGTAACCCAAGAGGAATGTTGTTTTGCAGGGACCCCAGTGGGATCTGCCTTCAGGGCTTATTTGAATAGGACTCTGGGTCAATCGAAATGGCTGACCCTTTGATCTATCTGCTCGTGTCCCTGTAAGCCCGTCTTTGAAGTGTTGTTTTGGTGTCACAGTCGGTAAGGCATCACCCGGAACACTGCTGTGACCCCCTGCAGTCCACCCAGCAGCCTAGATAATTCCAAGTAGGGTTGACTGGGGTGAGCTCCCCTCTGATAGAGCAGAGTCCGCGGCAGGGTTTACCTTGGCAAGACGCGTATTTATTCATTTCATTGGTGCCGACGCCAAACAGTCAGATGCATTCTGATCTGTGATGATGATGTGCAGTGCAAGGGAACGGGGGTTGTTTTGGAAACAGGGGCCCAGCTTCGGGAACCATGGCAACTGGAGGGGGATGGGGAGACCATGGGTTGTGGCGGTGCGGGGGCGATGCGGGGTGGGGGGCGGGGCATGTGTCGCAGGCAAGCTCATGTTGGATTGTCCCTTTGCAGCGTGAACGCAGTGTCGGGACTGTGTCTTCTGCGTTTCCTTCAGTCGCGTGTTTATGTAGTGGAACGCTGGTTCACCTGTCCACTCTGTCTCTCTCGCTCTTTAGCTCGTTCTGCCCCCCACCCCTCTCTGCAGTACACAGTAAACTGGTTCTAATGCACAACAGTGTTGACTCCCATACTTTTACGATCATTTCCTGTCTCTAAGTTGTCTGGGGTAATGTGTATAAACAAGGAGGCGTGTGTGCTACCAGAACTGAACCCAGCCTGGTTACGGTATATCTGTACAGGGTCAAAATGCTATTAGAATAGAGATGTATCCGTACCTGAACTGAACCTAACATGGTCACAAAGCTGGAGATTATAGAGTTAGCTCTACCTGAGTGGACCTTGTCATTATAAAGTAGAGTCTTCTGCTTTTCATGACCAGGCTTTGTGGAAATTCTGTGCGAAAGGTCAATGACATTGAATTCCATACCATCGTTGGTTTGATTGGGCAATAAAATAGCTTGTAGGTTTTATGGTCTGTGTTGGTTTGAGGTCATTATGAAAAGTATTGGATCCAGTCCCAGTCCCAGGCGTGGTCCCGACCCCCTGGGGGCCCATGGTACCACACAACCAATTAGTGATTAGAGCTACAGTCTAATCCTCAAGGGAATGTCTTTGTTCAGTTGATTTAGACAATGCCCCCAGACATCAATGGATTGGCAACCCTATTGACTCTGAACTACCATGACAGTGGTATAGGGGAAACGCTTTTCTGTTCCTATGTAATTGGACTTCAAATTAAATGTATGTTCCACTTCACGTCTTTGTTAAAGGTTTGTCTGTTATTGAACCGGCATTTCTCAACTATCGCTGGACAGTTTCAGGGGTTAGAAAAGGGCAGTGTTTTGTAATCATCTCTAAAAACATGGGATTTGCCAAACGCTTTCAAGTGATGATGACACAACTGTTCCATATTCAGGCAGGATCAGTGAGAAGTCTTCCCCGTAATGTCCAGAGTATTACCATGTCACCGACCCACACATAAAATGTGTTGAGACCCGGGGTTTACAAAAACACCTCTGGGTTTAGAAATACCCACTGTAGAAAATAAGAAAAACCTGAAAGATGGGTTCAAGTTCAAGCCAGTTATCCTTTCATCTGTGAGAGCGGGCTGACGACTTAACACGGAAGGTCAGAGTGGTCATATCAGCTCAAAGTCAACAACGTGACGGGGTCTAGATGGGATACGGTTAACCTCCAAAGAGAGACCCCGAAGAAATCATAACATCTTACAGAATGAGTCAGTGAGAGAGATCGAAAGGGAGGGAGGGAGGAAGAGAGGGAGAGTGAGCGAGCGAGCGAGAGAAGGGGGGAGAGGGAGAAGAGAAACGGGGGAGAGAGGGAGGGTGGAGAGAGAGATAGAAAGAGAGTTAAGTTTCTGTACAGCCCCTTAATTTCCTCTCCCACACCTGAAACGAGTCATTTTCTCTGGGGAGTCTCAGTAATGGCCTCCAGGTATTGTTCCCAACAGAGAGAGTGGAGAGGGGAGAGGCGGGGAGGGGATGTAGAGAGGGCAGGGTCAAATGTAACATGTTTTTGCTCCAGAGTGGAGTTGGATGAGGGGGGGATTTGAATGGATCGCTGGAGGGCGAGGGGTTGGGGAAAGCAGACGAGCTGCATTGTTGGAGAAGAAAGGAGAGGAGAGAAGGAAGGGAGAGGTAAGGACAAGGAAAGAAGGGACAAGCGAAGGAGGACAAACGGAACGGACAGACGAAGAGTGTCGAGAGGAGAGGAGGATAACGCTTGCCAAACCACTTAGCGATTTTCCAAAAGTCAAAGGAAGAGTGACAGGATACAGGAAGAGGGGACGTCAGAGGCAGGGGAAGCCAGACATGAAGAACATGCCTCCGTTCCAGCCTCCCAGCCACCCAGCCTCCCAGCCCCCTGGCCCACCCCGGCCCATTACACCCCTCCCCCCAGGCAAAAGAGACACAGCAGAATCGTTTTTCCCAGTCGTGACAGTTCCAGCACATTGAAGGTACAAACAATACCGTACATGCAGCATGCAGAGTTCATTTTAATAAGACTGCTCAGTCCTCATAACAACCATTTGCTACTACCATAAGCCAGGCCTCACATCATAAAACTCTCCCAAATACAGAGACAAAAGCATCAAAAGGGAGACCTATATGGTCCGACACCTTACGATGTGGTGGGTCACATGACCAAGACGCAGGTCTGCGGAGAGGTGACGGCACAGCAGCGACTGTCATCGTCCTCCTGTTGCGTCAGCGCTCAGGCAAAGCCGTTGGCCACGCTGGCTGGTCAGGAGCAGCCAGCGTGGGTTCTGGAGAACATCACTGCTCTCTGCAGTCCCTCTGGAGCAGGCCTGCACACACACACACACACACAGCAAACACACACAGACAAACACACACACCGACAAACACACACGCACACACAGAGAGTTCACCTCAGGTCGTGGTAGTTCCAAACTCATACTCGTACCCGCTCACACAAGGGCTTTTGTGTCCATGTCTACGCAGGCAAATTCATTGTCAGACAAACCTTCTCCCTACTTCTGCATATGCTACAGTGCTTGCTTACTTAGACTGCACTCACGCACTGAAGAATACATGTATGGCACAGAGGTGAGCTGAGAACTAAACCAGTTGTCCTCAGTCATACTGTATAGAGCTGCAGGTTATATTTCGTGCAGTGTCATGATCTTGTCAGTATCGTTGCTTGGGAGGCCTCTGATGTACCAACTGTCCTGGAGGCAAGCAGAGCCAGTGGACGGTATCTATGCTATCAGCCTGACTGCTCCCACTGGAGTTCAGAGAGGGACACACACACTCGAATAACGTCACACACATACGCCCTCACACACACACACACACACACACACACTCTCACATCCTCACATACACGTACATCCTCTCTCACACACACAGAAATACACCCTCGCACACACATGCCCACGTACACCCAACACACGCACACACAACCGACACACGCTCACACGCACACACACACACGCGGTTGATAGAGGCAAAGAGCAATGCACTTCCAGTAGAGTAGATTGTCTAGGCGCTATGATCCAGAGCCAAGAACAACCAACTAGACGAGAGCTTTATTAATATGAACTGGGGCATTTGACGCCCCGCCATTTCTCTCTTGCCCTGTTTCAGACCCCTGAACAGATCTGGAGAAAACCTTTTCCAAATGGAGGCTTTTTCCTGTATTGAGTTTGGCATTATGTCAGAGAGAATTTTATCTGGGATTGTCAAGGTTAATGGGATGTTGTAGTCTGCCCTCCTTCTAATCTTTGAAAGACTATGGATGTGGAAGCACACGATCGCACGCTCACACACACTCACACACACTCACACACACACGCTCACATGTTCCAGAACAGCGTGCCTTATTCTTCAGTGTGACACTGTTCAGACCCAGGGAGTTCCGAGCCAAAGGAATGACAAGCAGAAGAACTGGAAGACAGACGACAATAAACTTTTGTAAACCGACTCTGAAAAGCCCTTACATTCTAGAGTGGTTTATCTGTCCTGAACACTTTGCCCTGTTCTCATCTGGGTTGCAAAGTTGCCTAACAATGTGGTCAAAATGCGGAAGAAAAACATATTGTGGGAGATGTAGCAGAAAGAAACGTCATATGAGACCAGTCACCTAACGTAATAGAACCCATGAAATTAGCTTGTGAGCTAAATGTTGCTAAGTGTCTGTCCTTACAGTAAATAACATGTAGGAACAATCATTATGTAGCTCATTCAACCATATCAGTCAAACACAATCAGCCTTCTGCAAATCACCCAATGTGTTCCTCAAACATCCCATACAACACATAGGGGCTTCTCCATTCTGCACAGAATGTCTCCTTATCTCTCCCACGGAGATTCAAAGGGTTTGCCCAGATGGATTTACTGTTGTGCCGACAGACAAACCAATCAACATCAGCCCTGTGTCTCTGATCAAGAGGGAGTCATGACAATGGGATTAATCCAGGAATGGACTTTTATGGATTTTCCAAACATTTCTCAAGGACCACATTTCTTATGGGCAATAAAAGGATGATATGAAAAGATTTGTGATTTTGTGTGCTTTTCTTTTGATACTATGTGGATTTAAATATATGTTTTAATGAAACTTCCATTCCCGTAGAGCTAGGTCAGTCAACCGTACATGTACATGAAGCTAACATTAAAAGAACAATAATTCCACTTTATTTTGTATCTGTACAAAGATGTCCGGTGCATTCTTATAAAAAAATTGTGAGCCAGCCTAAGTGATTAGCATCTAGAGTAGATACAAATGGAAGAGGGGGAGCTGGGACAGCACAGCTTTGACCAATCAACTTCTGACCTCAGACACAGGACTCCTGTACTCTGAACTCTATAAAACTGTGACAATCAATCTTTAGGTCCATCTATGCCACAACAATGATAAGCATACTTGGCATTACCAAGGATATCACCGAGGCACACAGTTGTGCCATGACAATGGGGCAGGATCAATTCCAAAACTCAATTTTCATTGCAAACTTAACGGATTAAGATTCAATTTACTTGACTTAACTCAGTTATCTTGACCCGGGTCTTTTTATTGTATTCGGTTAAGTTACACCATTTCATTGAGTTCACTGAAACCAAACCATCTCTCATGTCATATGAATAATCTAACTTCCTTCAGAAGACTGATTCTTACATATTAAACAAACCCATTTTCCTTGATTTGCCTAAGTGATACCAAAGTGGTGCCTCGTTAAAATGCAATACCATTACTATAAAAACTTACATTGAATCATGTTTACATAACGCTAACTAACAATGACATGCATTTACTTTTGTGGACAGGAAGTCCTTGTTCTGCTATCGTGACCATCTATCGTGCTCAGTACTGAGCTGAGTTGTGAGCTGGCTCCATGTCTGTCTAAAAGTTGGTTGCTTCCCTCCGAAATCCTCAATCATGCATAGCTGGATTTGACTATAACGTGTCATCGAGGAGGCCTTCCTGGTTTTCGCCGTCAGATGCTTTCCCTCAGTTGGGGTCAGGGACAGCTTCTCATGACAGACATATAGACTGTGACACAACATTTGTTGCCGGGTCGACACAGACAACAGTAAGTTTGTATGTTGAATGTAAATCCACACTCCGTGCGGCATGCAAAATTGCCCTTGTTTTTAATACCCTTTACTAATAAGGGGAACATGTTCGTGCCCGAAAATATGATGTTCTTCAGACTTGTAAACAGAGGAACAGCTAACAGGTAATGCAATAGGCCTAAAGTAAGCTACCATGTGTCTGGATTCCTAGAGTGACTTTGAAAGGATTGTTCATGACAAACCCATTACATTTGACACGTTAACACAATGATACAAATTGCGTATGCCTTGAAGAATCACAAACCAGTTTATCTGGGTGTGTTCTGGGAAAGCAAGAGGCTAACACATTCCTGCTCTGATTTCTATTCTTTCGTTATTGTCCAAAGGATATGTCTTTTTTTGTTTTTATTTAAAGATGTTATCTGGAATACTCTCATTTCACAAGTTCCAAAAAGCAATTGAGATCATTGTGAGATGACACGTGAGCTGACTGGAAGTAAGCTTTTTTTCCCCTTCAGGACTGAAAAAAAGACTTCTGGGATGGTTAGCTGGCAACTGACAGAGTGGGTGAAGCGTCGGGATGGTCTCTTTTAGGCACGGCCAACTGAAAACCACACAATAAATCAGCAGTTAGGCTCTAACTCAAGCCAGCGAGGATAAATTGGACTCCTTTCATTGGTCCAAATGCACTGTTTCATCACCTCCTTCTGCCTTTACTCTCACCTGAGAAAGAGAAGTGTGACGATGGAATGATCGCTCTGACCCTGGATTTGAAGATGAACAAGCTGCCAAACACTGGGTCTGGGGGATCAGCCTGAACATTGTACTGAGACAAGAACGTGTTGCATAAATGTAAAACTGAAATGAAATAAAAGTGTTTCTTTAATTTCACCAATGTTTCTGGAGGAGGAAGAACAGGGAACGAACAAAAAGTACCAGGAGCAGCTTGTGTTTGTACACTTCTTTTATCTCTTAAAGAAGTTCTGCCTCTCAGGCTCAGTTAGGTGCAGTCATGCAGCCCTGCAGCAGGGGTAATACGAAAACACACACACACTCATACACACTACACACACTACACACGCTACACACGCACACACCACACAAAGTCATGCAGCGGCAGAGCCGCGGTTCAAACTATCAGCAGCTTCCAGCTCTCGGCAGGCAAGGCACCTGATTGGCTGAGGAGTTGCCATGATGTCATGGCTGAATGTTATAAGGACTCTGACAGACAGCCTGGGAGCCACATTAGAAGAAACACCGCTCAGGAGAGAGTGAGGGAGAGGTAGAGAGAGGAAGAGGGAGAGTGAGAGAGAGGCACATACAGATAGAGAGATCAAGTCAGAAAGAGACAAAGAGAGAAAGGGAGAAAAGAAGCTAAAGCAAACTGGATTTACAATGGGAATCTGACACAGAGTACTTTATGAATTGAGGACATATCCACACCATAAGAATTATTTAATGAAACTTTGTATGGGAGCCCGGGAACAGGACTTCTACCAGAGGAGGTTAGTAAAACAAGTTTCTTAATGGTAACCCCTGACTTGTGAACATAAATGCACCTCTATGGACCTAAATTAAATTAGTGTTCTCCTTTTCTTAGTCTTATTGAAGAAGCATGACAAACATTATTTGAATGCCCATATATTGCATTGAAATCTAATTCACTTGAATTAGATTTGATGATTTGTTTGGACTTGCATGTGCACATTTATAGTTTTCACTATATATATTTGATATATGTATGCTTTACATCTGTACTGTAAATAAAGATTTGCATGTGTGTCAGAATCCCGGATAGGATCTCACTGTGCCTCTGTGAACTCTGTGTTCTTTCTGCTCATTGCTTCTTCCCTTTTTTTGTTTCATTCTTGCCTCTCCTTCCCTCTATTTTCCTATTCTATCTCTGTTATTTTCTCTTTTTCTCTTTCATTCACTTTCTCCTCTCTCTCTCTCTCTCTCCCTCTCCCTCTCCCTCTCTCTCTCTCTCTCTCTCTCTCTCTCTCTCTCTCTCTCTCTCTCTCTCTCTCTCTCTCTCTCTCTCTCTCTCTCTCTCTCTCTCTCAAACTCTCGTCTCCCCCTTCCCTCTCTCCTGCATTCTCTGTGCTTTATTGTCCACATCTGCAGATCATGGGAAGTCCAGCCCCTGCCGTGTTCCTCAACAACGTGACAGGGGAGGTGAACGCCTCAGGGTCGGGCCCGGGCCAGGATGGCGACGAGGCCGGGTACAGCGAGGTGCAGATGGTCCTGCTGGGCATGGTCATGGCTCTGCTAGTGCTGGGCATCGTCTTCGGCAACATCCTGGTCATCACGGCCATCGCCCGCTTCCAGAGGCTCCAGAACGTCACCAACTGCTTCATCACGTCGCTGGCCTGCGCCGACCTGGTCATGGGGCTCATCGTGGTGCCTTTCGGCGCCTGCTACATCATCCTCAACACCTGGCACTTTGGAAGCTTCTGGTGCGAGTTCTGGACGGCGACCGACGTGCTCTGTGTGACGGCCAGCATCGAGACACTCTGCGTGATCGCTCTGGACCGCTACCTGGCCATCACCTCTCCTTTCCGGTACCAGTCGCTGCTGACCAAGTGCAAGGCCCGGGTGGTTGTCCTGCTGGTGTGGGTCATCGCGGGCCTCATCTCCTTCCTGCCCATCCACATGAAGTGGTGGACGTCGGACGACCTCAAGGCGCAGCAGTGCATCAATAACACCAACTGCTGCGAGTTCAACACCAACGCGGCGTACGCCATCACCTCCTCCACCGTCTCCTTCTACATCCCCCTGGTCGTCATGGTGTTCGTCTACAGCCGCGTCTTCCAGGAGGCCAAGCGGCAGCTCCGGAAGATCGACCGCAGCGAGGGACGCTTCCATCACACCCACAACAACAACGCCGCCGCCGCCGCCGGGGCTCTGGAGAGCAACGACAGCCGAGGGGCCAAGAAGGTCAAGTTCTGCCTGAGGGAGCACAAGGCCCTGAAGACCCTGGGCATCATCATGGGGATCTTCACCCTCTGCTGGCTGCCCTTCTTCCTCCTCAACGTGGTGATGGCCATCTGGAAGGTGGAGGGCATCGACCTGACCTTCCGCATCCTGAACTGGATCGGCTACGCCAACTCCGCCTTCAATCCTCTCATCTACTGCCGGAGCCCCGAGTTCCGCTACGCCTTTAAGGAGATCCTGTGCTTCAAGAGGAGTCGCTTCCCCAACCTGGGACCCAACAACGGATATGTGTACAGTGGGCACAGCTGGCAGAGCGAACAGCAGGGTAGGAGTAAGGGCAGCTCAGAGGACAGTGACCCCGCCGAGGGAAGTCTTGGGAAGGGGGAGAGGAGCTGCGAGAGGGTGCTGACGGACAGAGCCACTGACCCGAACGGGAACTGCAGCAAGGGTCTAACCACGGTTCTTTAACCTTCCGCC
Source organism: Osmerus mordax (assembly GCF_038355195.1). NCBI lineage: Eukaryota > Metazoa > Chordata > Actinopteri > Osmeriformes > Osmeridae > Osmerus > Osmerus mordax. Next base: position 12,769,032 of record NC_090061.1, read on the forward strand.
CGCCGGACCCGAAGGGACTATTTACCATGTGCTTTCACTGCGGCAGAGGGACTAACTAAACACTTGCGTGCTTTTTTTCCCTCCGAGTGCTGAAGGTAAGAATGGCGGACAAGGCAAAGAGTGGGGTTTCTGGTAGGTGGGTGGAGATAGAGACATGGGTGGGGCTGTGGGGGGGGGGGGGGTTACCTAATCCAAGAGGTTGACAGGTAGACCATTTTTGATACGTTTTTTGTTTTGTTTGTCTGTTTGTTTTGTATACAGAGTGATTCTGTTGATTTTTCCATCTACCTCAGCATATGGTTTCTTTTTCTTCTTCTATCATTCATCTGAACGTGTCATGGTGATTCACTGGCCAAAGCAACCAAGCTCGACTGACGCAGTCTTTATCATTAGTTTAAGGGAAGCCTATACTCCCTAACCTTAGAGAGCGTGGGAGAGAAGGAACACATTCTAAACCTGGTTGGTACTCTCTCTCAACTGTCAACTGAAGACTAACATTCCTGCAGCAACGGCAGAATGCTTTGAAAGGGGTGGAGTTTTTTTTTTTTCTTGATAAAATTCTTTGCATTTTTTATGTACATCTTTAATTTCTACTGTGAGTAAGACAAGCGACGACAGGTGCAGTGGAACTAGTCTCTCTGCCGTGTGTCTCTGCTGCCAACGTTTACGCCACAAACTGTCGAGCGACACTCCCAACGCAGCGACCTATTGTTTTATATAACCTGTTGCGGAGGAGTATCGGTTGCCATCGACTATAACTCGAGAGACGTGTACATTCACTGAATATTTGAAATAATCACCGCACTTCAGTGGTGGCATTGAGGGACGGCTTGGGGCCAATTCACAATTAATTTGGATGTTTTAGGTTATACAATAGGATAAGTCAGACAGAGTCCTTTCACTAACTGTCCCTCTAGAGAGAAATCATATTACAGGTTTAACAGTCTGCAAAAGTATAATAATTTGGGAAGGTTAAGCTGAATACAGAATCTCTTTTCTTGTGTACTGTCGGCACACAGCTTGTCATTTGAATAGCTTATGCAATTTTGAGCCTTGCTAATTTAACGGACCATTACGTCCATCACTGATTCACTTTCATCATGTGCCCCATCAACTCTGTACGCCCCCTCCCTCAACACAGGAGCCCTGCTTGTCTCTCACAGGTCTCTCTCTGTTGATGAGATGTGCCGTTGTCGTTGTGTTCAGGCAGACACAGTGTTTACTGAAACCAGAGGAGCAGTTTCATTTGCTAGGGAAGGAGTGGATAAACTGCGACTGAATAACAAACAGGATGAAAATAGGCCAGAGATAAAAAAGTCCCTGAACAGAAGGTTCTGACTTCTGAACCCATTAAACATAAATGGAAGGATAGGTCCGACAGTTCTGATTGGACTCTGGCTGACTAACTGCCCTGTTGACGTTTCATAAAAGTATGGACGTTAGGAAGATCATCACATGGTCCAGAGAGATACCGACCACTAATTTGCTTAGTTTCACCGGCCGCTTCTGTATGTCTCTCTCCACACCCTCTCCCTCTTTCTCTCATGCTCACCCTCTTAGTCTCTCTGTCGTTCTCTCTACTTCACAGTCTCGCCAATCTCCCTCTCTCTCCATTACTCTCTCTCTCTCTCTCTGGCTTGTTCTACTTAACAAAGTTAGTTTCCTCCATGGCTTCTCTCTCTTCATCCCTCTAACCTCTCCTCCTTCTCTGTCCCTGTCTTCTGTCAACTCTGGCTTCTCCCTCCACGGTGGCTTGCGCTCTTCAGGAAATGCCTCAGTCCAGAATCAGTCCATTATCTCTGCAGTTCAGCCGCACAATCCAACGACTCCCCCCCCACTCCCCCTTCCCCCAAATCATCGTCCTGGACAGATTTCCAGATTAGGGAGAGTCACGTTTTCAGAGTGCAGGCTGGCAGGAGCCGTGCAGGGACAGAGCTGCTCTGATACCTTACTCCCAGTCCGGAGTCACATGGGGATATCTGGTATCGTTTTAGCCGCGGCCGTCGGCTCTCGAGAGCGACGGTTGATAACAGGGGTTTCCGATTTAGACGTGACCCGAGTCTCCCGCGTCCAGGAGGAGGGGGAGGCATGCGTACCGGAGATGGGGTTTCATGGGTAATCACCTTCCCCCAGTGGGGCGCGTGGTCTGTAGGATGCTGAGATCAAAGTCGGCGCGCGCTAAATGTGTCCACTATTCGGCCCGGGGGGGTGGGGGGTGGGGGATGGGGGGGTGGGGGGGGGTGGTGGTGGGGTGCTTCTCTGGCAGTCTATATGAGTGTTGGTGACCTGTGCTTTTGTGCGCGTGGCGTTCCGTTTCAGAAGCGCGGCGAGCTCAAAATTGGGAACGTTGTTCCTGCGGAGGAACCTGTGCTGCAGCTTCAGGCCAGCTGGCAGGGCGGTGCGTGAAAGAAATGTCGAGATACTGTACGTCACTGTGCTGCGCAAGTTGTTTTCTTGTGCGTGAGTGTGTGTGTGTGTGTGTGTGTGTGTGTTTAGGCAGGTTAGTGGGGAGGGCGTATACTGTATTTTTGTATGAATAAAAACATATGGGTTCATTGTCAAGTGGAATGTTATGTACAAAGTATTTGATACTATGTGTCACTATCATGCTGTAAAACTTGTAAAGAAAAAAGATTACAATGACATGCGTAATTTCAGGGGTAAGACACAAAGCCTATGTTTAAAATAAGGATACTTTGAATACTTCCCACCCCCAGTACTAACGGTGGGTGCGTTTCACTGTGTTTGTGCCTCTGTGGGTTCTGTGCTTCATTCTTTGTGCCAAACTGATGTTGTTCCTTCGATGTAAGTGGAAGAGGTTATGAACTCTGCTTCCACACTGCTCTCTCCTGGCCAGGGCAAAGCCCTGCACCTGTGTCTGAGGGCTTTCCGTCAAAGTAAGGCTTTCTCGCATGAGGTGTCAGAAAGGAAGGTGTCTAACTCCGACCAGGCGTCAGGAGACGATAGCGCTCGGTGCGATGATTTCGAAACGAACAAGTTGACTCTGCAACATTCCAAACGCAACTCAAGAGTGTGAGGAGATGCGTACCCGCCGGGCTACTTTCCCTCCCCTCGCACACTCACACACGCTCACACGGGCACTCACTGTACATACAGCACTCCCTACATAGTGAATCCATTTAATGTAAATAATGTAATCGTGGCATTTTGTGAAATGTGAATCATGTGAACAAAGTGTAATGACTGCAGCGAAGCTGTTCAGATCTTTTAGACACGAGCCATGTTGACTGCGCTGACACGCGTGCACTCCCAAGGTCAAATTCCATTTTACTTGAGTGTTATTTCTCGTCCAACTCAAGCCTTCACGGTTCACGTGTGAGATCTTCAGTGTCTTCTAGCGCACCGCTATCCATGAAAGACATTGTCCTTGGGAAACAGCTTGAAACTTAGTAGCTAAAGCTCATTTGTGGAGTAAACAGAGTAAAACATCACACTTAAAATCTGTTAGGGGCTTTAGCATCATGGCCTGAGTGAATATGTTGTATCAGTTGAACGTTTACTGTATGTTTCCTTTTCGAGCTGTTTTCACACAGTATTGGTCACGTTTTTTTTTTAATGAAATGTCGTGAAATGTGTGCAGTTGTCCTGTGGTATTTATGAGGAAAAAAAAACAAGTGTAGTATGACATTTGTATTGGAGTAATAAATGAAGTATTTGTTCCAGGTCCTGTCATTGTTCGTTTTTTTCCCGTGAGCGAGCCTCAACGTGTGTCTGTTTCAGGTCAAGCAAGACACACTGCCGCCATCAAACACACACCAAATACATGCCATTTATGTAACACATGACCATTCAAAGGCCGAATTTAACAATGTGACACGCCGTACCAAACATAAACCATGGAATTCATTATGACATCTAAACCATGTGATGACCTTTCTCTCTGTCATAACCTCGCCTCTGAATGCCTCTTTGTGGATCCCCAATGTGTGATTGTGGGGCCTGCGGCCCCTTGTTTCCCAGCCTCCCCCTCCCTCCCCTCCCTCCCCCCTCCATCCCCTCTCTGTGGGGGTCCGAAGCCAGCTCTTATCAGCCACAGTGCATGACATAGACAGATCACACAGTATACAAAACCACAGCACAAACAAACACAGACTGATTCCATCTCTATAGGACAGGGAGTTCGCTGCCTGCATGCGGCAGTCAGACATCAGACCGCGGCAGCCATGGTTATTTAAGTCTGGGAAGACCAGCACCGAGCATGGGACTCGGATGGAGGGATGGAGGGATGGAGGGAGGGAGGGAGGGAGGGGGAGATATTGTCCGAGAATTCTATCCACGGCGAGGCCTGTGTCCTGGGTCCGGGGGTTCCGACTGATGACATTTTGGTCTAGATCACCTTCTTCTATTCTGGTGTGGGCCCGCAGAGACGGAGCGGAGACGTATTGAGTCGTAAAAATGTCTTCAAACCTGGCGTGGGACCAGGAAGTGAGAGAGATTAGAGAGAGAGAAAGAGAGAGAGAGAGGAAAAAAGAGAGAAAGACTGTGGAGAGTGGTGGGAACGTATGCAATGTCCTTCTGCTGATTTGAGAGGAAAACGGCTTCTTAATTTGAATGGAAGATTATATAGAGAATGCTGATTTGTAGATGTATGTGCCTGGGGCAACATGAGCTATTAGTTTTGATCAATCTGAGGTCACTCATAAAATGAATTTATTTGTACTTATCTCCAGTAGAATGGGCACACTGTTTTAAATGGACTGCATATATATCTGAGTGTTTTAAAGGTTACTTTCTCTCAACACTCAATGTCAACATGTGTCTCAGACACATGATGCCTGTATTTGTATGACTACAATGCCACTCTTTATCAAGCATAGTGTGTGTATGAGTGTGTTCGTGCATGAATTCCTAAATGTCCTCTTCATTCCCAAGGCAACCATATAGAATTTGAGGCAACTTCATGCTCAGGTGAAGCTTTAACCTGACTCCAATCCTCTCCAGGTAAACATTACATGCAGCAAAATCTGCCAGGCCCACCCCGGCAACACCGTATGTCACCACAACCTTTTACCGAGCCAGGGTGTTCCATTGGCCAGTCAGCATGTTATCATCCTACGCCCAGTTGGGTTCCTGAAACAAGCGCTTGGATCACAACAGGGAACGAAACGCTATCAAACTGCAGCGATGCCTCCTGATGGTAGACACAGGGAGCAGATGTCTGTGGCGCCAGCGAGGCCCTGGTACAGTACAGAGCCATGCCCCAGTTGGGTCTCTCCTAATGGGCACGTTTATTTTGATAAGCCTGCCCTCCCGACTCCCCTCCTCCCTCTCCCTCTCCCCCCCTCCCTCCTCCTCCCTCCTCCCTCCTCCCCCTCCCCCTCCCTCCTCCCCCTCCCTCCTCCCCCTCCCTCCTCCCCCTCCCCCTCCCTCCTCCCCCTCCCTCCTCCCTCCTCCCCCCTCCCCCTCCCTCCTCCCCCTCCCTCACCCCCCTCCCCCTCCCCCCCTCCCTCCTCCCCCTCCCCCCTCCCTCCTCCCCCTCCCTCACCCCCCTCCCCTCCTCGCCCTCCCTCCTCCCCCCTCCCTCCTCCCCTGTCAATTGCTGTAATTCCACTCTCCCTTTCAACATGCTGGGCGGATTAATGAGGCCTGTTGATAATCCAATTCACGGCGTTCCAATTACTGCCACAGCCGCACGGCGTCCGGCAGACTGCTGACACGGACATAAACAAAGTGGGAAAAAGCCCTCTGCCGTAAATTAGTCAATTGAATTGCGGGAAAGCAATGACAACGTCCTAGCCACGCTGGAGACGTCTTCACTGTAAGTGGAGCCGCTTCTGAGTTTGGAGGGCTGCTCTCCTCCAGTCCTGCGTGCCTGAGTTTCAACCGCCACCGTCATGTCAGTTGTCGTGTCTGCTCTCTCTCTTTCTCTCTCTGTCTCTCTCCAGTGTTTCCCGTTTAAGGTGAAGCAACCCACAGAGCTCTTTGTGTGTGTGTGTGTGTGCCTAAGTGAGTTTTGGTGTGTGTCAGTGTTGTAGTCAAGACCACCTAAACCGAGACCGGGTAAGACCAAACCACTCAAAATACACAAACAGTAGGGTTTGACTAGGTCATAGCCTAAGTTAGATTTGATCTGTAACTGTATTTGAACAAAAAAAGTTGTGCTGTGTGCTTATGGCCAGGCAAGACAGCCTATGTTATTTTTCTTCTTTTTCTTAGAGGCGCATTAGTAGGCCTACTCGGTCTCTGCTTTCACATCTCTCTCTCACCCAAGCGAAGGAGCGCGCTACCGCCGCGTTTAACTTAACATTATGAAGTCGAAGAGTTATGCAGCTGACATGAGTAAACGTTGATGTAACATAACATTATATTCATCATTATCTACATTGCTTTATGTGGCCTGGCTCGTTATCACAAACAAAATCTGGCAAGCAACTGCAACTAACGCCCTAAAACATCTTTAGACAGCCACTGTTTCGCCCATCTTCCTCATTCACTTTTGGGGTGCAAGGAGGCGGGATGGGTAATTTCAAATTAGAAATGAGTTAAGTTATTGGTTGCATTTGAAGCGTGACGTTTTACATCCAATAACAGTAATGATATTAACAAATAAATTAAGTGATATTCCCGCAGCTGTGGTCTTGACCGGTCTTGAAATAAAATCCAGAGTCCTCTTTGTCCGAGACCGGGACAAGACCAAGTAAAAATGTGGTCGATTCCGAGGCAAGACCGAGACCTTCAAAATGTGGTCTCGAGACCGGTCTCGAGTACTACAACACTGGTGTGTGTCTATATTTATGTGTAAGTGTTTGTGTTATGTGTGAAATGAATGTGTGTGTGTGTGTCCTCGGCATTCTGGAATGCTGGTTTACAACACCAGTTGTGCTAATCACCATCCTCAAAGGGCTCATGAACCTGTTTATATGTGCCAGTGAGCTACAGTATGAACATTACAGTGTTTCAGCAAGGACCTCTGAGGCCCCGGTTACAACACTGTCTATGGGGCCCAAAACACTCCCTATTACCTCACTACTGTGTGTGTGTGTGATATGTGTGCGTGTGTGTGACGTGTGTGTGTGTTTGACATGAATGTGTCAAACGAGCTGTTCCGGACTCAAGGTCAAAACTGCAAACCCCAGGAAGATGGGTTTCATTCTGTACCCAAGACCAAGAAAAATACAATAAAAGTGCCTCCTAACACACATCCTCGGGTAGTCACGGCAACACGTGGAAGCTCATTCCCACGTCTGCTGCTTGGGTCATTTCCTGACCATTTCTTAAAGGATTCTTATTCTTTTTCTTATCATTATTGCCCATTTCTCATAGTGTCAAATTCAAATTGGTCAAACTGAAACTTTGTTTGATGGCCATCTGGCTCTAGGAAGAGTACGGACAAGCTTGTCAACAACCATGAGAGCAAGATGAGGAAAACATTGATGAATCAAATGATGAAAGATGCACCCTGCACTTAAACCCCATCCACACACACACCAACACACACACACAGGCATACACACACACACACGCACATCCACTTTCCGCGCCCTTGCGCTCCTCCTTGTCCGCGATGTTCTTTCTCTTCTCCGGTTAATGATTTTGCCATTACATGTAATTCACTGTCTTGTTACTCTCTGTAAGAACACTGCATCTGCCAGATGATGACCTCTCTCTGGCTTCTCTGCAGCATCCCCCCCCCCCCCACCTTTCTCTCTCCCCTCATCCTCTCCGACCGCCAAAGGAACTATTCATATGGACTGTTTGTATTTGATGTTGCAGTCATCACACATATTTCACAAAAGTCCCCTTCTACAATGATGTTGCCAGTGCGAGAGGAGTGTCGTCGGTATAACACCTGCTTTTCTGTGTGTGTGCTGCTGAGTGAGTGTATGTGTGTGTGTCTGTGTGTGAAGACGGCCTCCAGGCCTAATGGATAATTTGTTCACCAGTCAGCAGTGCCAGGGATGAACAGCCAAAAAGAGAGCTTCAATAATAAATGAGTTCCATTTACTATTCTGTCCTTTGTCATCTGGACTCTACAGGCCAGCCATGTTTTTCTTTCCTTCCCTCCTTCCCGCTCTCATCTTCTCTCTCTCTCTCTCTCTCTCTCTCTCTCTCTCTCTCTCTCTCTCTCTCTCTCTCTCTCTCTCTCTCTCTCTCTCTCTCTCTCTCTCTCTCTCACACACACGCACTCCCACATAGACAGACAGGCATACAGACAGATCTGTCTATCCACCTATATATCTATCTATCACTGAATTTTTATCTATTACTATCTCTTTTTTCTTCTCTTCTCCCTCCCTCCTCACTTTTTATTTGATTGATAGCCGGGGCTGAACAGAGAGAGGACATTTAGTGCTTGGTTCTGAGTGGTTACAAGTTGAATGTAACATCTTTTTCTTTATTGGTCTAGAGAAACAAATAATTTACTTCACAAAAGTATGCAAAACAAGCCACAACAGTAAACTTGGCACTTCTACCATTCTCTCGAAGTTTGCAGTCTGAACATCAAGACAATTGTGTGTATGTGTATGAACAGAGCTAGACAAAGAACATGGTGTGACTGCAGTCAGAGAAGAGACGTTCTAAGAGCCCCTCCCTGGCTCTGCCTGCTGGGCCTCGTCCTCCATGCCAGCCCCACATGGAACAGGAAGGAAGCAAAGACAACTGGTGTCATTCCCACCAGGGTGGCCCTGTCAAGCTCTCTACCTCCAGGACTGCTGTGTCACTTGCTCTTTCTCTCTCAAGCTTACACGATTGATCCATCAGGAGTCCAAGATCCATCTCCACAGCCCAGTAGACTGAAGCCTAATAAGGAGACAGGAACACAAAGGAACACTGGAACACTGTGTGGAGAGACGACCTCGATGAACGTACCATGTGACTCAGGAGATGAAGATTCTAGTCTTTCTCTGGACCCGCCAGAGGGAAAATGGATATTTAATTGAAGAAATATTCCACATTGATTATTGTATTTTCTTTCTGTTTAATGTCCGGCTGGACTAAAAGCATGTTTTTCATTCAGAGAGCACAGTGTGTAAAATGGAAGACAGGCGTTGGTATTCTAAACACGTAGCGGGCCAACTGCAAAAGGTTTGCCATGGGTAATGCATTTAAATGTTCTTATTTTCTGACCAGACTCACAAACATGAAGCATTTTTTTTTCTTTTTTAGGGTATATGTGGTCACTGGACACACTCCAGTTAGCATGACATATTCAGCAAGGTTTATCTGGCAGATAATAAGGAAAGTAATGCCCAAAAATAGCCAGATGGAAAAGTTATTGGTTGCCCAGATTTATTGATGGTGCCATGGCACGGGGGGGTGACACAGTTGTCAGTGCCTCATGTACCGCATGCCATGCTATCAATCCTCTTGACAGCCGTGCACAACGTGACACTTCACCGGTGACAACGTTTACAATCCGCATATGCTGGATGTCAACGCCGAGGACAGGAGACGAGAGGGGGTAAGTAGAGATCACGCAAAGAAGCTTGACCGAAACACCTGCGTTTCATTACAAGAGAGAGAGAGAGAGATGGACAACCAAACCAAACAATAGAAGGAAGGTAGGTAGAAAGAAGAAAAGTTAGAAAGAAAGAAAGAGCATAGCTCAATAAGACTTTTCCAGAGCCTTTCATCAGAACGATGATTCCTCAGTGCCGTCCGAAGTGAGCAGATGTTCTGGAGCTTCACACACATCATCTGTCCCGGGTCATCATAATAAACAGACCTGCTGGAGGACCAGAGTGATGTCATGACAGACCTGTCATAACCAAACACGGATGTTTAACCAATGGAGAGGCTGTATTTGCCTTGGCTGAGGTCTGGATGAGGAGTGTGGGTCAACCAGGGCTCGTACGCTGGGATACAGCTTCACAGAGGGAACCGGAACAGGAGTCACAGTTCATGTTGTCTGCCTGTCTCTGGTAACACATGCGACGCGTGTCATCACGGTTTGACTCTGGAAAAGGTACACAAACAGAATGTTGGGATCCCAGGAAGACAACATGTGAAAATGCACCCATGTCCGTCGGTCTGTCTGTCTTTCTGACTGGATGTTTGTCTATCTGTCTGTATGCCTGTCTGTCTATGTGGGAGTGCGTGTGTGTGAGAGCGAGAGAGAGAGAGAGAGAGAGAGAGAGAGAGAGAGAGAGAGAGAGAGAGAGAGAGAGAGAGAGAGAGAGAGAGAGAGAGAGAGAGAGAGAGAGAGAATGTAGGGGAACTTTAGCTGATGGGATTACCCACTTCATTTACTTTGACAGTGAAGGACAATGGCCTACAAGTAAATGATAGAGACTGCAGAGAAGGGTTCAGGGTTCGGGTGGGGGATGCAGCGACGGAAGGATGGATAACGGGATAGATAGATGAGTGAATGAACAAATGGATGGATAGATTGATGGATGGATGAAGAACAGAACAGAGAACAAACTACATCTCATTCCCAGGACCCAAACCTATAAGGAAAAGTAAGCCGTGACCAATGGGTTACAGTCCATTATGCCCCTAATGTAATTTTATATCCAATGTTTTTCATCAAGACAATGTGGGTAAATCTAATCTGATCCATGACCGCTAATATATTTCACATGCTGAACAATACTCTATTTGAGCCAGAGGCTTCTCTAAATAGCTTCAAGTCAAAAGCAGGAGAGAATTTGAATCGAGTAAAGCTCTGCAGAGTTGTGAAGGATGGGAAGACTGTGTGTGTGTGTGTGTGTGCGTGCGTGTGTGCGTGTCTGTGCCTTGTGCTTGTGCATCCAAACACTTTGAGCCATTTGTCCCTGCCTCAAATAACAGCCCCCACCCCCCCATGCACCTTCTCCACTGCGTTGACTGTGTTCAAACACCAGTCAGGACTAAGCCGGGAGGCGTTTCTGCATGCCACAAGCGGCCCTCTTCCACCAACCAAGCGTCCAACGTCACGCCACGTCTCAAGTGTCTGTCGAGCTTTTCCGTTCTCTAAGTGCCCCTTTTTCCTACCGCCCTCTCTCCATGCTAGCCACGTCCTCCAACGCTTTGGAGAGAAGACAACACTTCTAAAGAGGCTTCTCACGCCGCGAGGCCCGACTGCGACGCGAAACGTTTTGGCATTTCTGCTGTGTGCTGTCCTGACGGCACCTCCAGCAAAGCTCGACCAGCGCACGGCTGGTGGCTGTCGGCTGGCACATCAACAAGTCGCCCTGGAGATGCCCGGAGATCTCGTTGTCAAGGCAATGATAATGATGGAGGCTTATTTTTCCCATTTTTTTTGTCTCTCTCGTTACAGAGCCACAAGACTAAAAGCGATGTGTGGGCAGGCCAACACAATTGACTGTGTCTGCAGGTCACTTAGAACACCGGAGTGCTCTCCAAAAGGGCAAAATCATTCCCATTTCCAGCCTGCGAGTGTGCTGGTGGGGTTGGAGAAGAGAACCAGCGGGGATGGCGTGCCGCATGCTAATCGTATGCAAACATCCCCTGATAAGGAGTGCTGCGGTGCTGACTGAGGAGGCCTCTCCTCTCTCTCTGTATTTGGCCTGGTCTCCACACGTCTCGGACCCAGGGCAACCGTGCTCGCTGCGTCCGCAGGCACGCAGCACGCCTAGGGAGAGAATGTTCTACAACCGCAGCCAAAGAGATGTCTGATGCTCTCCTCTGATAACTGCATAAGCCATTATCGAGTTACGGTGAGGCCAAACTGTCTGCAAAGCAATAATAACAAGGGGTATTTACTTCTCTAGATATAGACCGGAAATTGGACAACGGGTACAACGTTCAGCCAATCAAGAGCCATTATGGGGCAATTGTGTGCTCAATCATTAAGACCGGTCCCTCCTATTTTTGCGAGTCCTTTAGAAATCAAAGTCATCCATATCCATCCTTTTTGTCCATCCCTTTTGTATGTAGTTGAATGTGTAACCTAATTTCAATTGCGTTCACCCGTGTTTAGAGGTGGGAAAGGGGCACTGTCATAGAAGGAGTTAAAGTAACATATGGAGATGATAGCTGGATGGACGAGGTGGTCCTGGGTCCAGAATGGATCTTAGAGGCCAGTTTCCATCTGCTGTGCCTGGACCAAGCCCAAGGGCTTTTATTGGAAAACCAACAACCTTTCTCTTTCCCGCGCTTTCTCTTTTTCTCTCTATCCGTCTCTGTCTCTCTCTCTGTTACACACACACACACACACACACACACTCTCTTTGCTCTCTCTCACTGTGCCTTTCCTTTTCTATTCTCACTTTCGGCCTCCTTTTTTCATCTTCTCTCTCTCTCTCTCTCTCTCTCTCTCTCTCTCCCTCTCTCTCTCTCTCTCTCTCTCTCTCTCTCACTCTCTCTGTCTGTCTTGTTTTCACTCAGTCTTTGTCTTTCATTTTCTGTCTCTTTGTTTTCTTACTAGTGACTGCAGCAGCTGAGTGTGACGTCGATGTGAGAGACTGTTGGGTCATGCCGCCCCCCACTGGCAGCTCTGGGTCTTTTCATCTGAAACGGCACACAGTATTCCGTGCAGACACCTCTGCTGGTAAATACTTCACATAATATTCCAGGAGATGACGATCACATATTCAGTGAATGAGTTATTGACTGCTTAATCGTATTGTATTTTAAGTCATTTTATTGAATTACAAAAGCATATTTACAAAAACCTACAGTATTTTACAAATGGGATGTTCTCTGTAATATACAGAGACTGTATATAGAAAAGCTTGTGCATATAACAACATCAACAACATGTTTGTATATTTTTTGTCCGTTTTCTGCCCTCATTCTTTTGTTTTGTGGCAGAAAAAACAGGCGCTGAGTCAATCAGAGAGCACTCTATCTTCAGTTCTATCTCCACATACGGTATCCTGCTACGCGTGTGGTCATTGGTATAATGTGGTCATTATCTACAGTGCTCTCACGGTTTGCTCCAGCCCTATCTTGTGTTCAATAGAGTTGCCAGTGTCACTTAGTCTGACTCACCCGCATTCACGTGGCCCGGGTCCAGGTCTTTGTCAGGATCCACTTGACTGTGACCCTCGTCGTTTGTCTCCTCGGTAGTTTCTGAGCGTCTCATATGGAGCTCAGAGTCTTCCTCTAACCTCTTCACAGGGTTAGCTCTGGTGGTATTAGCATGGTCGGAGTCATCACACCCGTTGTCAGTCTCTTTCCTTGTGGGGTTGGTCTTCGCTTCTGTGAAGTGTGTAGCTGTGTGCCCTGCCTCTGTCTCGGTGCCAGTCCCAGGGTTCTCGCTCCCCATCTCGGTTCCTGTGCGATTGTTCTCCTCGTGTCGTGCTCCTGCCTCTGGTTCTGCGTCAGGGCGGAGGTTCTCCGGGTGTTCCGCTGCTGCCTCTGTATCTGTTTCCGACCTGCCGTTCCACTCGCGTTCGGTTTCGGCGTCTTCCACGCGGTTCTCCGTGCGCCTTGTCTCCGCGCCAGCGTGACCGGTCTCCCTGCGTTCTCCGTCCGTGTCACGGCTGTCCGGGCGTCCTGCCCCCGTCTCGGTGCGACGGCTGTCTGCGGGTGGCGTCCCCGCCTTCGACGCTACGTGCTTTTGTCTTGTGCTCCTTGTGTAACAAAGGTCCGTTTCCTCCGCGCGTTCGGTCTCCGCCTGACGCCTCCCCGTGTCTCCCCCCTCCGCGCGCGCGTCCTCCACCCCCCCCCTCCACCTCCCCCTCGCCTCCCCCCTCCACCCCTCCCTCGCCCCCCTCTCTGCTCTCGGAGTCCCCCTGTCCAGACAGCTGTCTCCTCAGGCTCCGGGCCCGCTCCCTGTAGGCCTGGCAGAGCTGGGCGTCCGGCATGTGGTTTGCATAGATCTCTGCCAGCTTCATGCAGATCACGTACAGAGCCTGGGGGCTTTCCTGGTCCTCCAGAGCAGCGGCCAGGGCTAGCTGGAAATACCCCACCGCGTCATGAGCATCCTGACGGGAGCAGAGAGAGGGCGTGGAGGTTAGAGATAAACAAGGCATGTATTGAGTTATGACTTTCTGGCTCTCCTCTGACGTCCGAGGGGAGCTTGGCGTATCTAAAGTGTGTGCGCGTGTTTTGTGTGTGTGTACATGCACACACCTCTCTGAGGTCGAACTGTAAACAGGCACATTCTCACGCCATACCACCCTTAGGAACGAATGTTTGTGGAAAAACGGTGGATTTCTTTGTTCCTGTCTGTTTGTTTTACCTTGAGTTTGTACATGGTCAGGTCTCCCAGCCTGCAGTAGAGCTTGGTGTAGTAGCGGGCCTCGCTGGAGTGCTGCAGGATGGGGGGACAGAGGGACAGGGACTTGAGGTAGTAGTTCTCCGACAGCTCGTACTGCTGGAGGGAGTAGTGGGCCGAGGCCAGGCGGTGGTAGGCGGCGCGCTCGTTCACACACACACCTGCAGGAACAACCACGGGGGGTTCACACACTCAGCGTTCAACAGAGTGAAGGTCGGGTTAAGGTCAGACACGTGGAGTATTCTGTTATGGGGATCATCTTGATGAGGATGATGATGATGATGATGATCATAATAAGAACGTGCCGATGAGGATCAGAACGAACATAATAAGGATCATCTTCAATATCGACATCCTCCTCGTTATTCCCCTCCTCGTCCTCCTCCTTCTCCTCTTTCAACATCTTCCTCATCCCCCCACCCTCTTCCTCCTCCCCACCCTTCTCCTCCTCCTCCTCCTCCCCACCCTCCTCCTCCTCCCCACCCTCCTCCTCCTCCTCCCCACCCTCCTCCTCCTCCCCACCCTCCTCCTCCTCCTCCCCCTCCTCCTCCTCCCCACCCTCCTCCCCCTCCTCCTCCCCACCCTCCTCCTCCTCCCCACCCTCCTCCTCCTCCTCCTCCCCAACCTCCTCCTCCTCCCCACCCTCCTCCTCCACCTCCTCCCGGTGGTACCTGTGTGACTGCTGACCTCCACAGCCAGGACAGCGTACTGCAGGGCCTCCTCGTGTTCCCCCTGGCAGCTCAGCAGCTCTGTCAGCTTACTCAGCAGACGGAACTCAGACTGGACGTCTCTGATGCTCCTGGCGAACGGCAGACTGCCATCCTTTTGCACACGTACGCACGCACACACACAGATGCACACACACGCACATACACACACAACAGGAAGCCATGTGAACTCTTGTGTCTCACCAAGTAGCCTTCCATAGTTGTGAAAAATAGATAGATATTGACTTAATTGATCCCTACGGAAATTAAAGCATCCAGTAGCTTATACGACACACATTTTTTATAAGAACAGCCACACAATAGGACACACAGCAGCAAAAAAATACATTTAATAGCAGCATAAAGTAATCACATTGCCCATTCCAATGTAAGAGTGGAGGTACAGTTTGTCCCCAGTGTTACCCTGTAGAAGGGCAGGGAAGCCATCCTGTTCCTGTGTCCTTTGAAGAACACGTCTCCAGCCTCCTCGTAGATGCTCATGGCGAAGTGAGGGTCGTTCATCCTCAGCGCTGTCTTCACCGCTGCCTGTCAACCAATTATCACCCAGCAAACAAATCCACGATCAACGTGCAACCTTTGATTTGTTTTTGGAAGCGACTCATTGCTTTGTTTATCGTCAAAGCCATAAAGAGTATATTGATTGCAATAATGCCATGAAGGCATGAGGAGATAAGGAATGTATGATGGCATGAGCAAGTTGTTTTGAAGGGTAGGTATAGTGCCGACTATGGTGCTTACTATGATCGTCATCAGGTAACAGTTGATAAATGTGATAGTCATCATCATTCCTTCTTCTTTTCTAATCTCCTACTAGCCCTTTCTTTCTATCTTTCTTTCTCTCCCTCCAATTCACACTTGGCCTCCCTCTCCTCATTCCTCGGTCTACCCCTTCCTGTCCTCCTCTTCCTACGAATCACTCACCCCCCCCGACCCCCTCCCAGTCCCCCTCTTCCCTCTCCCTCCTAGCCCCGCCCCTCACCTGCAGGTACATGTCGGCCAGCTCGTCCTCGTGGATCAGGTAGTAGATGCGGCCCACCTGGAGCCAGGTCTCTGACTCCTCCTCCCTCTTCCCCAGGTCGATGGAGATGCGCAGGCTCTGCTTGGAGCAGTCCAGGGACTTCCGGGATGACCTGCAATCACACGCCACTCACGTCAGCCACTCACGTCAGCCACTCACGTCAGCCCACGCACAGGCTCAGGCTCACCCGGAGCCAAACAGGGGGGGATGTTGTGATTTAAAGCCCGAGAGAGGGGGATTTACAGAGGGAGGATAAGAACACCCTATTGTTAAGGACAGGAGAGAGAGAGAGAGAGAGAGAGAGAGAGAGAGAGAGAGAGAGAGAGAGAGAGAGAGAGAGAGAGAGAGAGAGAGAGAGAGAGAGAGAGTGAGAGACAGAGAGAGAGAGAGAGAGAGAGAGAGAGAGAGTGAGAGACAGAGAGAGAGAGAGACAGAGAGAGAGAGAGAGAGAGAGAGAGAGAGACAGAGAGAGAGAGAGAGAGAGAGAGTGAGAGACAGAGAGAGAGAGAGAGAGAGACAGAGAGAGAGAGAGAGAGAGAGAGAGAGAGAGAGAGAGAGAGAGAGAGAGAGAGAGAGAGAGAGAGAGAGAGAGAGAGAGAGAGAGAGATTGAAAGTCCCAGACACAGTCCCAGAGGTGACTGACTTCTCTGTGTTGAGCGTGAGGTACAGGCTGCTGAGGATCTCCAGGTACTCCCCCTCCAGCCTCTTGTCCTTCAGTTCCCTGGACACGCTCACACAGTGCTCGTAGTAGATGATGCTCTGGCCGTACAGCAGCAGGTCTGCGTACAGGCGACTCAACGTCTTAGACACCACCATCTGACCTTCACGGGACAGGAGAGACAAGGTCAAACAGAGGAGCTATCACAGGACCAGGTGACTAAACCTTACTCTAAAGTACTATGTCATATGATCATTTAGCAGATAATTTGATCCAAAGTGACATACAGGTGGGAATTTGAACCTGCGAACGTTCGACAAATGATCTTCCACTCTGGCCATCTCAATTCCACTGCAGTGTTCTGCATTTGTGCAGTCTCACTCTGACTGACTGAATTGTTTGTTTTGTATTGTATCCTCTCCTGCTCATGAATTGCAAATGTCAGGGGTCTAGCAAACTCTGGCCCACCCTGAATAAACGAAGGAACCAAAGTTAATGAACCAAACTTCAAGCTCACTGTGCAGGTTCCTAGCTTGCAGGGCGATGAGGAGGCCCATCTCATAGCAGAGCCTGACGTTCTGGCTCCGCCCCCTGTCCTTGTAGCTCCGCCCCAGCCACAGGTAGGTCTGCACGTGCTCCTCGTCCGTGGGGCTCTCCCAGATCTCCAGGAACAGACTCAGGGACCTGCAGCACAGAGACATGGTCAGGGTCATGGTCGGGGGTGGGGTCAGGGTTAGGGTCATGGTCAGGGTCATGGTCAGGGTCATGGTCATGGTCATGGTCATGGTCATGGTCAGAGGTGGGTGCATGGTCACGGTTAGGGTTAATGTCATTCAGGATCAGGGTTAGGCATGTGGTCCCGTTACGTGTTCAGGGTTTGAATGAGCGGACCTGACGAGGAAGCGCTCTGCCACAGCTGGTGCGCCCGCCCCCAGGGCCAGGCATCCCAGGTTGGCCAGGGCGAGGGCCTGGTTCCTCTGGTTGCCACTCTCCTGGGAGATCCGCAGGGCGCAGTGGAGGTGGTGGCCGGCCTCGCGGACGCAACCCTGCCTCCGCAGACACAGAGCCAGCAGGTTGTGGATCACACCCCTCTGGGTGGGGCTGTCTGTGCCCTGCAGAGACAACAACAGCAGGGTGTGAAGGAAGGTGTACACGGATGACGATTGGAATGAAGGGACTGATGGATGGATGGATGGATGAATGGATGGATGGTGGTTGATGTGGATGGATGTATGGAGGGATTGATCATCACTGGGTGTCATTGTTCAATAATAGTGTTCCATAATGTGTTCAATTTTGATCCAATTTGAACAAAAAGTCTTCAAAGCTGGTGCAAAGATATACATTGTGTGTTTTTGATATATATCTTTACTACGGTATGGAAAGAGAGGTGTGTTGAAGTGCCTCTCCAGTACCTGCAGGGAGAGCAGCAGGGGCCGCAGGGTGTGGAGGCCTCCCTCCGGCCTCCCCGTCATCACCAGCAGCCAGCCCAGCAGCACCGAGGCCTGGAAGCCCTCCTCCTCGTTGATGGAGGCCCCGGCCGCCACAGCCCGCTGGGCGCAGGGCAGAGCCCGCTCCAGGGCCCCGTACTGCTGGTAGACGCAGGCCAGGCCCAGGCACAGGTCCCTCTGGGTCTTCAGATCCGAGCCCTGCTCGGCCAGGGCCAGGGCCTGCTGGAGGTACACCACGATCTGGGCCGGGAGGAGGGACGTTCCCTCCCTCCAGCGAGGGTTGAGCCGGACCGAGTTCCTGACGAACAGCTGGATCCGCTGGAAGGCCTCCTGGAGAGAGTGGTCCTGCCTGGTGTCCAGGCTGAGTGAGGCCAGGGCCAGGTAGGGCATGTACTTCCGGTTGTAGAGGCGGCAGAGGAGCCAGTTGAGGTCCAGCGGGGCGATGGGGCGCCCCTCCTCCACCGACAGGGTGACGGTGAGGAACTGCAGGCGCTCCACGAAGGCCAGGGCGTCCTCGCTCTTTCCCAGGAGCAGGAAGAGGCTGGCCGTCAGGTAGCAGACCCGCGCCTCCAGGTGCTTGTCGCCCTCCACCACCGCCCTCCTCAGCAGCAGGCAGAGCAGTTCGAACTCGTCCAGGGAGGTGAAGCTGTGGCTGGGGAGGCAGAGCAGCAGGGCGCTGGCCCTCTCCAGGGTCTGGGGCAGCTTGTCTGTCATGCGTTGCTTCAGGTAGACCGAGGTCAGGTTGGTGTACAGAGCGGTGAGGAGCGGGAGGTCAGAGAAGCCGTCCACACGCACATTCAGAGACTCCTCGTAGTACACACGGGCCTGGCGTGACAAAAAAAACAAAAAACAAAAACAACATGAAAACACACGTCAAAGAGAAACCAGCAAGTATTTGGAGGGAAACCTCATCATCGTTAACCCTAGTATGTGTATGTGTGAGAATATCTGTGTGTGTTTAAGAGTTCCTCTCGACCTGGGAGTACTTGAGCTTCTTGGCGCTGAGCCTGCCCAGGAGGAAGCATGCCCGGCGGTGTGCCCAGTGCATCCCTGCCCGCTTGGCAGCTTCCCTGGCACCCTCCAGGTGACCCAGTAGATCCTCCTCACTCTGCCCTCCGAACATCTCCCCCAGGAAGGAGCACTGGAGGTCATACAGTGGCAGGAAGCTCTCCTGGAGGCGGGAATGAAGGCAGGAATGGGGAGGAATAAATGGATGACTCTAGAAATGGAGGATTGGATGGATGGTAGGTTGGATGGATGGATGAATAGGTGGATGGGCGGATCAGTCTATCAATGAAAGGTTGGATGACTGGATGGTGGGTTTTATGGATATATAGATGGATGGATGGATGGTGGTTTGGTTGGATGGATGAACGGAAGGACTCTTATTTTCTACGGTTGAACTCTGACCTGGAAGTTACTGTGGTTCAGCAGGGTCAGCGTGGGGTCACAGAGCTCGCCCTCATCCCCCTCCCAGCTGGCGTCCTCCAGGAAGAGTGGAGGGTTGTCTTGAAACACGTCCAACTCCCTGAAGGTGTCCTCCAGACTGAACGACAGCAGCTCGCCATCGCGGCCCACCGGGTTCTGGGACTGATGGAGGGAGGGTCGGGGGGAAGGTCGGGGGGAGGGCTGAGAGACAGAGGCCCTTGGGGAGGAGTGGTAGGGGGGGGTGCCCCCACTCTTCTCTGAGATGAGGCTCTGGCGAGTGCTGGTGGGGGTCTTGGGGTCTGGAGAAAAGCGGGACAGAGATGAAGGTGGTGAAAGTCCTTAATATGTGTGGGTTCCACGCATAGTGACCATGTTTAGGGGACAGACATACCTTGTTTTGGTTGGTTCCGGATATACGTAAAGTCCGATTCATCCAATCTATCTAAAAAAAGACAATAAAATTAAACAGGCAAAACCTTGTTTTTCTCACGCTCCATAAAATGAAACGAGACCATGTCGACACAAACACACAGGAAGTACACAGGAAATATCAAGAAATGGAAGAATTGAAGCTAGTTAAACAGCTGAGCTAGTGTTGTGTTTGCGCTACCCAGCCGGTAGACAGTGCTGATGTCTGAGGAGAAGAGTCTGTCCAGCAGGCTCCTGTCGCTGGGCTCCGTGCTGAAGGGGTTCACCAAGGCCAGGCCTGCCCTCTCCTCCTCCGTCAGAAACACCAATTGTCCATCTCTGTCGGAGCCACACAAAGGGCGCATTATCAGCCATGTGACTCTCATTTCAGAGTCGTCAGCTCACGCACACGCACGAATGCAGGCAAACACACAGTAACACACGCACAAACGAATACACAAGAACCAATGCACACACACATTAAACAAACACACACACACACATTCCTTCACACACACACACACACACACTGGCCCGACCCTTGCCCTTCACTGTCGCTCACAGATAAAGAGAATCCTGTAGAGGTCAGCGAAACAGATAAATATCACATTAGTGCAGAGAACATATTTCCTGGAATAGACAGCTGGAGGGGTATAAACAAGTTTTATAATAGGCCTCGTCATTGACCTCATTACTAAACTGTATCAAAAGGCTCAAGTATTATTGTATTACTTTATATTGCAGTACATACGTCATGGAGCATGAGGCAAACCTTGTGTCTTTGACGTTTGACTTGGTGAGATCGTTTATAAATCAAAAATAAGTGAGTCAGAAGGAAAATCCCATTTATCATGTGAAACACAAACAAATAGTTCATATAATATACACACACACACACACACACACACACAAAGGCGCGTGCACACACACACACACGCACACACACACAGACTCCTCCCCGTCCATCTTACAGTGGTTTGGTGTCGAGAGGCTGGACGTGGGCCTGGCGGACGAAGCCGAAGCGTCCGGTGGAGGAATTGGTTCCTACGAACATGTCCAGTCCTCTGAGGAGCAGGCCCTGGACCTCCACCCTGTCCCCCCGGCTCAGCTGCAGGTCCTCCCCGCACACGGGGCTGTGGTCCTCCACCGCCACACACACACCTGTCACTGGATACACATGACACACGCGTGTGTTGCTGGACACACAACAGCAATGGGAGACTGAAAGGTGGCAGGAGATACTGTACGGAGTCTTGAGCTCTGGAATGGTTGATGCCGTGTTGTGACGTGTTTAGCTGTTGGTACGTGGACACATGCAAACACCTTCTCGTACATGGGAGTCAGGTGGCTGAGCGGTTAGGGAATCGGGCTAGTAATCTGAAGGTTGCCAGTTCGATTCCTGGCCATGTCAAATGACGTTGTGTCCTTGGGCAAGGCACTTCACCCTACTTGCCTCGGGGGGAATGTCCCTGTACTTACTGTAAGTCGCTCTGGATAAGAGCGTCTGCTAAATGACTAAATGTAAATGTTAGAATCCCAACGTTAACCAAACTACTGTTTTGATGCTCCTTAAAACTCCATTTTCAAATCATCTAGGATTTTGCATGCAATCATACATTTGGTTGATGTGTATACTAGTTTAGCCTGACTATCAAACAACTATCCAACTAACATGAAGCAGCTTTACTGACCTATGGGGTGGGGGAGCTGTCCTCTGTCGCTTGCCGAGCCGCCAGCACAGCCAGGGAACTTCCTCAGGAACCACCTTCACAAACAGGAAGTACACCTCACACACCACGCCAACTGACAGCTACAAAAATGGCCACTCTGCTGACCCAAAACAAGGTCAAAGGTCAGCTACGTGAAATAAAACCGACTTCACATACGGAAAACACTGAATACATCGGACATTTTCCCGTTTACCCTTCCAGTTGAGCCTGGGGCTAGCCACAGCACCGCAACGGTGTCCTCGAACGCAAAACGAATTGGAAGGAGTCCATGTTGGGCTCAACCTTGAAACATCGTCCATGATTCCATGATTGTTTTGTGTGAGGAGCTGAGGTGACTCACTGGTAGAAGGGGTATGGCAGAGGCTGCATGGCGCTGACCGGCACCAGGCCGTGACGGCCGTCGGGCAGCAGGGTTCCCTCCCACAGGCTGTCCTGCCCCGTGTCTCTCACCATCAGGAGGTCGTTCCTCCCGAACGCCAGCTCCTCCTCCTCCTCGCTCTTCTCACTGCTGCCGTACAGAGCCTTGGCAAAGAAGGAGCCTGCAGTGAGCGCGCGCGCGTACACGCGCGAGCATGCGCGCGCACACACACACATACAGAGAGAGAGATGGGGAGAGAGAGAGAGAGAAGGACAGAGAGAGGGAGAGACGTACGCATGTTTGACTGTGCTCTTGATAAAGATCTTGAACATTCCGTGCTGTATGATAGAAGTCACAAGCTCTATACAGTGTATGCATTGCTTCAATCACCTGGGGGTTGTTTGTACTGTTCCCTGAAAGAGTCAGACATTTTCGTAGATTCAAGAGAGAAAAACAAAATCTAATTTTCTTTAGTTCAAGCAAAATACGTCTGCTGGTCACATTGAAAAGATTAGAGGGACTGTCATAAACTGCATCCGTGCAACAATGGCAGCCTTATTAACTCTACATGCAATGATGAATGACCCTCAAACCTACCCATTAACTTAATGCAATTCTGAGTGCTATTTGCTAACATGGCAGTCCTATTGTGACTTTCCCTGAGGCATTATGCTTGAAGAGAACATAACCACGTTAAGAATGCTCCTCAAGCCAATCAATAGACTAAAGAGGAGCGAATGTCGATAGACTTAGTAATGACTGTGTAAAGTCATATACAGCTCACCAGCAGCTGGAGGAGTAATAAAGGTAACAGGAGCAAACGTTTAGCTACTGCACAGGCTTCTCAGTGCATCTGTTAGCATCTTGTTACCATTACAGTGCGTTCGCTCCATAAGACGATCTGAAGAGTGTGTTCCAAATGTGTTCACTGTCTATTTCATACAGTGTTAATAAAAATGATGTTCATAAGGTGTTCTTGATATGTGTACATCGGCTCTTCACAACGTGTCCAAACGGTGTTGAGATGATGATCAGATCTCCAGAAGATGTTCAGATGTTTCAAAGTGGGTCGGGAGGTGTTAGGAGGGTCGGTCTCTCCTTACCCTCCTGTAGGAGCAGTCCCAGATACAGGGTGGCCAGGTGTTCCTCGTTCAGGCTCACGTTGATCTCCAGATCGCTGAGCAGCTCCGGGTCCAACCAGAAGGACTGGTCACACAGGAAGTTCTCCAGACAGCGAGCCACGTAGCCTGGAACACAAACACAATGGTACGTGTGAAAGACATCAGATGAGACTGAGATCAGCAACTGAGAGAAAGAACTGTGAGAAAGGCACCAGCTGAAACTTTGGCCCCGATAGGGATGTGAATGTCCTAGAAGACGTTTCAGAGCCTCTTTGTTGAATGTGTGTCGTCGTCGTCATCGCCCACCCCCCCTCCCCTCCCCCACACACACTCCGAACCAAAGAGACTGTAGCGTACGGAATCTTCCAGACATACCCAGAGCCAGGTAGGTGGAGAACTTCCATATCTCCTCCACAGTCTTAAAGGTGATCACAAAGCTGTCCTTCTCAGCGTGGACGGACAGCAGGCGAGCCGACAGGTCCTGCAGAGAGGAGAGGGGGAGCAGGATGGAGGAGCACAAGAGAAAGGAGAAGAGGAAGAGGGGAAGATAACAAGAAATGGGCTTTGAATGTTTTGTAAGGGACAGAGGCTGAACGTGTGAGGTTGACTTTGAGATGGGGCCTGACTGACTGACTGACCTTGAAGAGTTGGATGACATCCTGGCTGTTGCTCTCCACCACTCTGAGTCTGGTGCGCAGCGCCTCCTGTAGGTCAGCGTCAGGTACTGCGCTGGCCCTCCTCCTCCCACTGAACACCAACACCACGTCTGCACGCCAGAGGAGGGTGGTGCGAACACACGCCTCTCGTTACTAAACACACTCACAGGACAGTAAACGATGCACTGAACACACTCTCAGGGCACACCAAATCTCGTCCTTAGCATAGCACTTACAGAACGCAGAACATTTTTCAGTATCCATACCCTGAGTTTGTTATTAGCAACAGTACAATTACCATTGTTTTTCAGTCACCATTACATCACTGGCCATAAACTCACAGTGTCCCTGTGGCTGCCGGATAAACAGTCACTTCATTAATTAGGACTAATTTGTTCAGTTACTTTGCGACTTGGATTCAAGCCATCTACGGTATAATTTATCTAATTGTGTGTCATGTAAATGGAAAAGCATCTTATCATCAAGTCCTAGAAATTGTGACTATTATCTATTTTGAGAGGTTAGCATACTTTGCTAACACTCGCTGAAACACTGACACAGTTAAACACCAGACACAATATTAAAATGAAAATCTTCAAAAGGGAAAACACTGTATAACTTAAAAGGCATGTAAGCACTATATAACTTCTAAGATGCTCTAAGTGAGCTCATGTTTCTGCTGAGGTGCTGAGTGGGTCTGAGTCTAGACAGTCTAATACAGCTAATAGGGCTCTGAGTGGATCTCTTTACCTCCATTAGAAAGAGAGGCACTCAGAGTTCTGAGGAAGAGTGGTGAAGGTACTGTGTTGGCAAAATAAAAATACTTATTGAAATGTCAGTACATATGAAGCCTGAATGTCGCAGTGTGCTCCAGAACTATTATCCCACCTTTCTTCATATCTATGCATATCTGTATGTAAAATATGCCTCCCTTAAAATCAACTCCTTCTCCTTTCTGCTAACCTCTCATCTAAAGTCGTTCAAGTAGAATAAGTAATATCCTTATAGCCAAGACAGTGGGGATGCAAATAGCCCTGAACACTGACTCATACAGCGAGCCTCATATTCTGAAACAAGGCAACATTAAGCTGAGGGTGGACCTACCTGAGGAGAACCTCTCTCCCACCGCCAGCGACACGGTGCTTCCTCTGGCGAAGGCTTCCTTCCTCTTCCAGTAGCTCTGAGACTCCTCCCCTCCTTCTCCTGACTCCGCTCCCGGACCCTCAGACTCCTCCCCTGACCCTGGAGACAGGAAACAGGAAACGAATGTTTAGCTGACCTTGGATTAGCTCTTTCAGTCAGTGGGTATACCCCGAGTAGTGGAAACAAAGATCAGGGATTTTTATCGGTGGAGAGCGAGGGGGGGGGGCAGGGTTCCTGGCTTGTGCTCTGTAAGCCAAAGTTTCCCAAATGCTGTATTAAGGCCAAATTGTACATCGCCACAGCTTAAGAACTGGGCTGTGGCTGGAAAAAGAAACAAGGATTTATAGGAGGTTGTAAAGCGTCTGAAGAGCGGATCCTCTCCCAACAAACCGACGCAGGGTTTCTGTTCTGGGGATCAATATGCAGGAAAGAACTCTGAGTCACCTTCCAGCTGTGGCCTCCTTGATCAAAACACCAGGCAGTAGTATCGACCCTGAGGTCTTCATCTGACACTGTGCTGGAGACTGCGGAGGTCACGACCAATGAATTGTAAGCTGTGGGGCATTACAGGGGCCCCATCTGGGGAGTCAGATGGCTGAGCGGTGAGGGAGTCGGGCTAGTAATCTGAAGGTTGCCAGTTCGATTCCCGGCCATGTCAATTGACGTTGTGTCCTTGGGCAAGGCACTTCACCCTACTTGCTTTGGGGGGAATGTCCCTTACTTACTGTAAGTCGCTCTGGATAAGAGAAAAATGTAAATGTACAGGGCTTTACATAGGGCTCTTAAGTGACTATAAACTGTATCTGTGCTTTGTTGTTCTTCAATGAACACATGCTCGTTCCAGTACATAAACAGGATCCGTAGTCTGACCGGGTTCCGCATCTAAAAATATCTCCATCATGGCCTGCTCTTGTGGCGTGGCGGAGGCGTTTGGTCTGCGGTCGTCCGCGGTCTTCTCCGGGAACCCGGGTCCATTGTGCTTGAGAGGATGTCCCAAACACTTCCTCAATCTGTGACCAATGGCACGGCAGCGACGCTGAAACTTCTCGCTTCGATTGAGCTTGTTTGTGTTGTGTGGGCCGCGACAAAATGAGTGATTTAGCAGCGCATCCTGTTGAAATGAACCCTTTCAGCAGGGCCCAATCATTTCACTGCTGTACACTTTACCTTGTGCCATGAGGTCATTTCCTGGGAAGTGATCATTGGCTCCTGCGAGCGTGTACGGGGGTTCCCTCCAGAGAGCATCCAGCTCAGCGGGAGAAATGTCTGTCAGGAAGGGGGGAAGGAAATTAGCGTTGCACACCACCAAACATGGTCGTGGGCAAATCTTACACATTTTTTATGACTTCCCTCCTGAACCCCGTCCCCCCCGAAACAAACACAAACACACACACACCTGAAAGTACTTGGGAAGACAAACAAATAACATAAACAGGCCTCTGCCTTCCATACAGGTTCTTCAATTCATTCTAAGAAATGGGAATACTAACTAAGTGTGAGAGGTCAGTTCAGGGTAAGGGGGGGGGGGGGGGGGGAGTGAGCTTGTACAGTATACACAATGAGAGCAGGGACTGGGACAGTGACATAGTTAGCTGGGGGTGGGCGGACGTGGGACGCGCTGACTTGAAGCACATGCCAGACGAAACACAGCCCTGACAAACACACAGCTAGTCTGAAATCAGCCAACACCCCCCCCCCCACACACACACACACACACAACTCCTTCCCCCTGCCTCTGCAGGCTTCAGACAGCACAGTCAGACGACAACAGTCGGACAACAACGGTCGGACAACAGCACAGCCAGACTGGTTCAGTCAGAATGAAGCCTTCATGACCCGACGGTCATCGGGACGTCAATTACCGATTGGACGGTAGACAACAGTGTCTCATTCGTGCCACCTCTGCAGGATGAGACTGTATACCAAACAAACAGAGGTTTATTTATACACGACACAAAGCCACGATACATTCGCATACATCGACAGTCCAGTACAGTACACCACGACACAGCACAGTGCAGAGGACCCACTGAGACAACGCCATGCCACACCGAGCTACTGTTAGCACTGACAGCGTGGAACAGAGCACAGACAAGCAAACCTAGAGTACAGAACAAGGACACGACCATGCCGGTTACCTTCGTGGCTGTTTCTGTTGCCCATGCCTCACTGATATACAGACGTGTGTGTGTGTGTGCGTGCGTGTGTGAGTGTGTGTGCAGGTCCTTCTCATGGCAGGGGTGTGGTGGAGAACCACAGGGCAGGGTGGGACCAACCTGTGAAGCAGAGGCAGGGGGTGATGAGCCGGTGGCAGCAGGAGGAGGAGAAGAGGAGACGTCGACGACAACAACACGCCATGCTGGCCAGCGCTCCCCAGCTCCCAGAGAGCAGTGCCATCCCATCAACTCGTCTGGATACCTCGATCGCTCTCTCTGTCTCCCTCGCTCTTTCTCTGTCTTTCGCTCTTTCTCTCTCTCTTTCTCTCTCTCTATGTCTCTCTCTATGTCTCCTTCTCTCTCTCGCTCTTTCTCTCTCTCTCTCTATCTCCTTTTCTCTCACTTCCCCCTCTTCCTCTCCGACCCCTTGCTTTCCTTCCTCCTCTCTTCCTGATTTCGCTTTCCCTGCCCTCACTTTGACTTCTTTATGTCCGGTACTTTCAACCCTCTCCTTCTCTCTGTCTCTCTCTCTCTCTTTCTGTAAGCTGTCTTTATCTTGCTTTGATTGTTGCTGACTCTCTGACTTGCTTTCCGTTCCCTCTTTCTGTAAATCCTTGTCCTCTGTTTCCCTCCCTCTCTCTCTCACCCTCTCTCTCTCTCTCTCTCTCTCTCTCTCCAGTTGCTGCCCAGTCCATGAATACACAAAGCACTCTGCTAATGGTATGTGTGTGTGGGCAAGCCTGTGTGGGTTTTGTGTCTGTATAGATCTCCAAGAGTGTGTAGAACCCGGCAGTTTGTAATGTGTCTGATGGTGTGTGTGTGTGTGTGTGTGTATGTGCGCGTGCCAGTGTCATCTCAGTCCTCACTGAACCAGAGCAGTGCTGATCCACTGTAAGATAATGCCACATGGGTGCTGCCCACAAGATCACCATGGTTAGAACTTACCCCTGCATTCAGCTGATGGCCTTAACTGAAGGACTGGTCTCAGACCAGAGTTTAAGGACTGACCTCTTCAGAATCAGAAAGGGTTCCTTCACCCTCCACGGTTCTCATGGTGACTGCGTCAGTGCTGAGGCAGGGGAGTCTGAAGAGAGTTGAGACTTTTGGAAGCTTTTCATTGGATGGGAGGTGGGGGGAGGGGAGTAAAATTCCTTCTGAGCGAGGTTCAGTGCGTGGGATTTGAGTTCCAGTTTGACCCCGCTGAACCGGTCACCCTTAACACTGGTGTTGAGAATGAGGTCAACCTGTCAAAATCCTCCACTACATACCCCTGATGTTGCATCTAAACCAGACCAGTCAGTCTTGAGGCATAACTAATCAATAACCCATCAGATCTACGCAAACACAAGGCTGTGAGCAAAAATAATCCTATCTCTCTCTCTCTTTCCGTCATCCAATGTTTTTCTCTTCTGAAGCGTGGGGAGAGAGCCTGGCCCCTGTATCTCATGGTCAACCCTGTCGCCAAATGTTGCTGGTGAGATATCACACTAGTCTAGCCATGATGATTCAATCAGTCAGAGTCTTGTTAGACCGACAGTTGTAAACAGCTCCAAGGCGTGTCAGAACACAAACTCGCACTATTTACCAATGATTCACTGGGGACACAGACACACACACACACAAACACACACACAAACAAAACAAAAACGGACACACTTATAAACACACAGGCAAGCGCTTCTGCACACACGTTTAAAAACACAAACAAGCAATCACACGTACACACACACACACACACACATCACCCATTACCCATCAGACATACGCATATCTTTAAACACACATGCGTGCACGCACACACACACACACGCTCACACAGTAGAGGAGAGAGAAACACCACTGTGTTCAGCAGCTAGGGCCAGTTATTCCCAATCTAATAAACCCTGTGCAGTGACAGCCTGGAAACCCTGTCTGTGTTCCTACTCACCCAGCCTCATTTCCAGACTGCTATATATAAACACACCCCAGACAATCTCACCTACCAGACTCATAGAAAACACTATCAGCTCTATCCTAACAGAATACTGTAGACCAGCATACCGACAGGGTCAACACTGCTGTGGAGTTGGATTGTAATCTGATTACGGTACTGTACAAGTCACAACGTCCTCAAGCCCAGGACTGGAACACCTTGGTGGGCCACAGCCCCAAAGTCGTGTTTCCAACAGCTATTGTGCATCCAACCGTGGATGCTCTGCTGCATTAAACCAACCATCCGTCCGACCACGACAGCTCTAATCAGTGAGGAGGAGGGACATCACAGGAACCACGATCAGTGTGCTCTACCCTGTTCTGGAGTCAGTCGTCGTGGGGACGACAACACAGAAGGGGTTTTAAACATGGCCGACCACACGGTGGAGTTGGAACGTAGTTCTCTTCTAACATCTTCATGTCTGCATTGTGGCTTGTGTGCTGCTGTGGAAATGTCACACTGTCAACAGTTCACAGAAGTTTGTGTGTGCGTGTGTGTGTTTGTGTGTATATGGGTGTTAGAGATGTGGGATGTGTGTTTGTCAGAGCAAGGGAGCATGGGCAGAGAGGACCGTAACATGAGACTGGGTGTTGTGGACTCTAAGTTTAGCTTAAACCTGCTGGCAACACACACTCACTACTCACTAAGAGCTGCAGGAAGATTCACTTACTAGAGCACGCTGGCAAATTCAAACTGCTAATACACAATACAGACACACACACACACACACTCAACAACAACAACACAGTAAATGATGGTCTATTGACCTGCTATTACCTTGCATTTATATTTTTATTGCATTTCTCTGACTAGGTAGTATCTTAAAAGAAAGATAAACAGACACATAGAGATAGAGGGTGTATGTTCTGTCAGCAAATTTGAATAACGTGAAAAACGTGTCTCAAAACACACAAACAGAGAAGTGGAAATAAAAGGTAGAAAGTATTGGAAAAGAGGGGTAGAGTACATGAAGTCTGAGAACAACAGATAGAAGATGAGAGAGAAAGAGCGAGAGAAACACAGAGTGGACTTTCAGACAAAGTTTTTCTTACCTCTGTCCTCCCTGCTCTCTCCTGTCGCTTCGTTCCTCATCAGACTGGAAAAGTGTGTATCTGTGCGTGAGTGACTGACAGTGTGTGTGTGTGTGTGTGCTCACAGCTGACTGGCCGAGGTGTAGCACTCAGCTGCTTCCAATGCAACAGTCATTTTCCCTTTCTGTGTAGGAGTGAAGGTATCGCAGTGAAGACAGAGTGTGGTGTGTGTGAAAGAGAGGGGGAGAGAAAAGGAGTGTGTTTGTGTGAGAGAGTGTGTGAGAGAGTGTGTGTGTGTGAGTGAGCAAAACTATCCCTGACAGCAGCTCTGTCAGTGAGGAAGTACTAAAACTCCTCCCCTAACTTTTCACTGGATAGGAGCACATTTCTCCCTCTCTCTTTATATTTCTCCCTCTCTCTCTCCCCTCCCTCTCTCTTCCTCTCTCTCCCCCTCTCTCTCCCTCTCCCCCCTCACTCTCTCTCTCTCCCTCTCTCTGACCCCCCTGTACTAACTAACTCTCTCCCTCTTTCCCTTCTATTGAATGTTACATTTCCTGAATAAATTATTCTGTATCAGATGTCTTATAAGCTCTTGAGAGCATTAACGTCGATAAGGTCATCCCTAAGCCTTGCTTGAAGACTTTAGACTGTATACTGTCTTGGAGAACTATTACAGTAAGATAACGTTCATATCGTAATGTTATTATGAACACAACGTTGCCCTAAACAAACGTGAAAGGACTGTAAATATTTTGTACTTCCTCATTCCATGTACTAATCTTACCAATCAGGTTGGACTTGTCAGCAATGAGATCATGTACACCGAACTGGCAAACTCTCAGCTTTATAATTAGCTTTGCCTTCCAAGACGATCACTGCTTGTCTAACAAGTCTTCACAATGCTCACCCTTTTTTATTCACATTGTCAACATTCCTCATGCTAATGTGACATTACACACACACACACACAAGTATGCTCATACAGTAGGTAGACAAAGATAAAGACACACACACACTGTCCTACTCAAGCTAAACCGATCCTTGGCTTCCAGAGTGTCATCTCTTCTCCACCAATCACCTCTCTTGACCATTTCCTCACTGTCACTTCCTGGGCGGTGACCTGGCCTATCACAGGGCAGAGGATGACTTTCAGGCTAGCTGAGCTTAGCTTTCTTCTCGTTTCCCCCCAGCTTGGTTAAATATAAACCCTGGAACTGATTGTGTCTCCCCAGGCCCCAGTCAGCCATGACAAAGTCACCCTGAGAGCACAATATCAGCTGGCACACATGTGACCATAATGTTGGCTGTGCAGGACACAGTCCCTCTGGGGCCTGTGTGTGTGAAGTGTGTGTGTGAGGGGGGGGGGGGGGGGGGCAACTGTGTGTGTGTGTGTGTGTGTGTGTGTGTGTGTGTGTGTGTGTGTGTGTGTGTGTAGGAGCCAGATAGCCCCATTGCACGCTTAATTACAGATACACAGATTGCATGGACAGAGATAACAGCCCTTCAATGTTGGAGGGCAAGTTCGAGGAAGGTGTGTGTGTGTGTGTGTGTGTGTGAGCGGCAGCTAAAGGCTGTGTGCCTGGACAAAGGGCAGGGATTGTGGGGGTTAGAAAGGAATCCTAGTTGGACTGCTGACCAGCGTCCATGTGGGATTGTGTAACATTTGGACACATGACCCACCCTTAATGGTCTGTCAAAGCAAACATGGCGCTGACATAATGGCCTTGGACCATCACTTTTCTGGCGATGGAGACTCTGTGATAACTGATGACTAGTCCATATCTGATCTCACAGTAGATGGGACGTGTCCAGCTTTTTAACAAGAAACAAACTCCAACACAGACATTCTCAGCATGTAGCGTGCAGTAAAACAGCCCTCTGCCCAAAACAGAACTCCAACAAATGGGTATTTTCAAGGGGCACAATGATGATGTCATACGGTTAGAGTGACAGCTTAGAACAGTCAACAGAGGGGGGAGGGGGGGAGGGGGGAGGGGGGGGGGGTGTTTCTCAGGCTGGGATGGGAGGGACCAACGGGAGGAAGAGGGGGAGAACTCTTGCCCCCCTTCCCCCCTACCCCTCTGCCCCTGCCTCCCTGCCCTCAGGAAGACCAGCTTCCTGTTGTTCCCGGTTGCCAGATTGGAGGACAATGGCAGCGGCGTTGGTGTGACACAGCAGCACACGTACTACAAACACGAGATGCTCGTCACATGCACACACACGGACGAACACATATGCACACTCACACACACACGGACGGACACCCATGCACACTCACACACACACAGACAGACACACACGCACACACACCATCTCCTTCACTGTTTGGAAAGGTTTGTCTTTCTGCTAAGATACCAGTTAAGTTACAGAGTGTCTCTGGAGAGAGAGGGAAAAAGAGAGTGAGAGAGCGAAAGGGAGAGAGAGAGAGAGAGATAGAGAGAGAGAGAGAGAGAGAGAGAGAGAGAGAGAGAGAGAGAGAGAGAGAGAGAGAGAGAGAGAGAGAGAGAGAGAGAGAGAGAGAGAGAGAGAGAGAGAGAGAGAGAGGGAGAGAGAGTGAAATAAGAGAGAGATCCTCTCACATCCCTTAATTGTCTTGTTTCCTCCAGGCCTCAGAAGTCTGGTTTCCTTTGAGACACACACACACACACAAATGCATCTACAATCTATACTCAGCATCAAGTGTAGTGAGAAAGTGGAATCATGAAGTTAACTTTCTCAACAAAAAAAACGAAACTATGAAACACAAGTTCTGAATGGCTATACACGTGAAAATAAAGAGATTTAAATTAGTTATATTATTTTGTTTCATTTCCCTTAAATCTACTGCAGTTTCCCTGTATGTGTGATGGTGCCTATTTCATCTAACCACCAGGGAGCGACCTTGTCCAAGTTTTCAGGAGATGCAGGCGCACACAATGAACGCACCATAACATTCACCAATATACTGCCTTAACAGCAAATCAAAAACTCGGCTTTAACATTGTGCAAGATATTAAACAATGGGGAGGTCCGATGATTGTAATGCGGTTGATTGTGCCAAAAAGTAGTAAATGAATGCTGAGGTCAATAAGACTGATATTATTGGAAGGACAATATTGGTCTTTTTTCCAACAACTATGATCCAATAAAGCTAATTGACGTACGGCACATTTCCAGAAGGGGGCGATATCAGTGCTCTTTCCATCACTAGAATAAAAACCCAGCCCTGTTGTGCGAGCCCCCGTGCGTCCCGACACCTCTCCTTCCCTGTGACCTCAGAACAAACACACTCTCCCGTTCACTCGCGTGGCTCACCGAACCAGCGCGCTCTCTGAGTGACGACGCTCACGGTTGGATGCGAGAGCTGGAGCGTGAGTGGTTACATACAGGCTACTTACCGGGAAGAACAGCGCACGGGACACACTAAACGAGACCCATTGGAATGAGACAGAATCTAAACAACAAGGGTGGAATGCGCTTTAGCCACATTGTTCTGTTATCGGCATCGTTTCTCATCTGTGAACAACATTGGGCAGACACTGTCTGAGGAGGCTCGCAGAATCAGACACCCAACAGTGGGAACACCCTCTCTCCTCTTTTACTCATCCCCTTCCTTTTTGATCTCTCTCTCTTTCTCTCTTGCTAGCTCGCTCTCCCTTTCTCTTTCGTTCTGTTTGGGTCTATCCACCTCTCCAAAGCAAAGCAGAGCCAGTCTCGGGGAACCTTTCTAGAGTGAAGCTCATTCACGGACATAGGAAATATCACGGTGAAAAAAAACCTTTGTCTGTTCTTTATGGAATAGTGCTGTCGAAAACTGTTTTGTTTTGGAAGAGAAGCCTCGAGCATCATGAGTACCAGCGGTAAGTCCATTCTTGCGCGCTCGTGTCCTCCCGGTCACTTTGAAGCGCCGCTCAAGCAAATACACCTATCGTGGGAAAGCAAGGGGATCCCGGAAAACTACAGAGAAAAAAAGCATGGTTACACCAGTGTGAAAACACATTTTATTTACATTTTAGTAGAATAACTGTTCTACCCACTGTTAAAGCATGGTCGCTTTTCGCTCATCCTTAGTGTTTATGTGAGTACTCGTGTTATATTTGATACCTCTGTGATATCACATTCATACGTACACTGTTTAGGTTGAGGTCATTCATCTCTAGTTCACCACACATTGTTCAAAGACAAGCCGGGATGGCTTGGGGTATGTTAGACAGAGTAAAGGGTTGGTGTCAAATGTAGGGTAGCCTGTAAGTATTTTAGGTGACATCATCTGTTGCAATTCGTCTTGAAGGAGAATTTTTTGAATTCTCCACCAGGCAGCTGTTGCAAAATTTGACTTGTCAAGGCGTCTGTCTTTCTCTCTTTCTCTCTCTCTCTCTGCCTCTCTGTGTATCTGTATGTCTCTGTCTCTCTCTCACCCAGTCACACACACACATAGACTATAAATGCTCTCTTTTCTTTGTCTCTCTAACTCCTTCTCACTGTCAACCTGTCAGTTATGTCGGCACCTCTAATGGGACATCCATCAAAACAGACCGATCTTCTTCTATTGTCCTGCGTCAGCATCATCCTCATCATTATCACATTGTTATCACTGTTATCACCGTCATCACCCTCTTGACAATCATCCCCATTATCACCACCATAAAAACTATCATCACCATCATCATCACCATCACGATCATGACTATATCATCACCATCTTCACCATCTTCATCACCATCTTCATCATCATCACTGACCTTCCAACCAGTCTAGACCCTCAGTGGTCCCATCTCCCCTACAGCATACTGATCTGTTAGTGATCAGATCTCAGATCAGATGACTTTCCAAGTTCAGCCCCGGGGTCAGCAGTCACCCAGCCAGACCACAATGACCTCAAACCAGCAGCAGCTGACTCTCACAACTGGGCCAGAGGGCTAATCAGCAGTTCACACATCAAGTCATCTGTGTGTATGTGCAAGTGTGTGGGTGTGCCACGAGACATAGAGGAAATAGATAGATAGTCTGATAGGATGATAAGTGACTGTTGTGTGTTTCCTGTAGTTCCCCGGCCAGTCTATCTCCTGGGCTACTAGGTGTGACTGCATAAGTCATACTCACTTTCACTGGATGCAATACAGTTCCATATTCACGTAACATTGTACCTTCTCCTGCATGTATGTATATGTGTGCGTGTGTGTGAGAGAGAGAGAGAGAGAGAGAGAGAGAGAGAGAGAGAGAGAGAGAAGAGAGAGAGAGAGAGAGAGAGAGAGAGAGAGAGAGAGAGAGAGAGAGAGAGAGAGAGAGGACTATTTAGAATTCCTTAGTTAAGCTTTGGCATTCCTTTCTCAGCTGATGAGAGTTGAAGGGGTAATGGGAGAGATGTCACCAGTACCCGTGGTCCCTGTACACACACACCATCCCTGTACACACACACCATCCCTGTACACGCACACACACACATCTGTGTGCCTCACAGCAGGCAGATGGCAGTGTGACATGTGTCAGTGCTCTGGCCCCAGGCACAAACACAGCAGGAACATGAGCCAAGAAATGAACAGCAGTTTTTTCTTCTCCTCCACCTCACCCCCCACCTCTCCTCTTGCGACCTCCTTTCCTCCTCCTCTCCTCTCCTCCCTATTCTCCTCCTCTCCTCTCCTCTCTGTTTTAGCCTGTTAGCCAGTGCTGTACCATATTTTATGCTACATTGGCTATGAGTGCCCGGTGGCCACAGACACATACAGAGTAATTACCCAGAGTCTCTCTGTCTCTCTTCATCTTCTAGGCCCTCCATTCATAATGGGCAATGAGCAAGCATTGTGTGAGAGGTGAAAGCTGTGTGTGTTTGTGTGTGTGTGTGCGTGTGTGTGTGTGTATGCGTGTGTGCAATGTGTGTGTGCGGGTGTGCGTCTGTCCCTGTACTCTATTTTCTGCCTGACTGCAGGAAGAGCAGCAGGTTAGTTGCGGGTGCGGAGTCTTTCTCTGGCTGATACACACACACACACATCCTCACACACACACATCCTCACACACACGAACACACACACAGACACCATACACCCAATACCTGGACACATTGATGAATAAGGCCAATTGCACACAGTGTATTAGTGTCTAGACTCTCTACACTGTGTGCATATGTCTGTGTGTATGCATGATGTTGTATTGTGTGTGTGTGTGTGTCCATGGTACAGCAGCTGTGTGTGTGTGTGTTTCTGAGGAGTGATAAACACATGTTGATCAATAAACTGATCATTGAGCTCAGGGACCAGAAGACCAGCACAGTCATGAATCACTGGCAGTGCTGACATGTGGTTCCCCCCTCTCTCCTTCTTTCTCCTCTTCTCACCCTCCCTCCATCTCTCTTTCTCTCTTTCTCCTGCCTCACTCTTTTCATCTCACTCTCCTCTCCCTTTCTCTCCCTTTCTCTCCCTTTCTCTCCCTTTCTCTCCCTTTCTCTCTCTCTCTCTCTCTCTCTCTCTCTCTCTCTCTCTCTCTCCCTCTCCCCTCACTTTTCTGTTTCTCTCCAATCCCTTTCTCCCCCTCTCTCTATCCCCCTTTGGCTCTCTTTTATATTCCGCATCTCTTTCTCTGTTTCTCTTTTCTCTATTTTGCCTCCATCTCTCTTTTACTGTAATTCTCTCTCCCTATCTCTCTCTCTCTCATGTTCTTTGCATCTGTCTGTCTCCCCTCTCTTTCTTTCTTTAAAGGGGGAAACCTGAGGACACATAGTTAGTTACACATTCGGATGGCATGCCTGTTCTCTGCTATACAATCAGTCACCTTTAAACCTCAGATAGCACATGCATGTGTTTGGATTCTCTTTCATGCATGTCTGTGTGTGAGTGTCGTTGTGTGTCTGTGACTGTGACCATATCCCTTGTGTCTGTGTGACATGTGTAGCGTCTGTGCCTGTGCACAATGTATGTGTGCGTGTGTGTCTGCGTCTCTGTGTCTGTGCGTGAATGTGTCTGGGGTGTGTGTGTATGGATGTGTGTCTGTGCATGCATGTGTGTTTGCATGTGTGTGTGCCTCTGCATGACATGTATGCAGGTGTGCGTCTGTGTACGATGTGTGTGTGTGTGTTTGTGTCTGTGTGTGTCTTTGTGTGTATGTCCTGTGCACGTGTGCATTGCATGTGTGTGTGTCTGTGTGTGTGTGTGTGTGTGTGTGTGAGGGGTATGATATAAAACAATGGTGGATGGCGAGCTGTATCAGTTATGATAGCCACTCCCCCACCTCATCGGTAGAGCCGTCGGAGCCAGAGCAAGCATCATCTATCACGGCTCCCACGCTATGTAGTTCAACCACTGACTGAACAAAGGAAGAATGGGCAAGCACACACACACACCTACACACAGACATACTGTACACATACGCACACACATACGGTACATACACAGACCTGACATTTCCCATTCTAGCTCTCTGGTCCTGCATCCAGACAACACCCCCCCCCACCCCCCCACCACCCCCCACACACACACACACACCCATTGCTTGACCTTGGATTGGGTTGGGAGTGAGTGGATCATTCAGTCTGTCAGGGACAGTTTGACCCTCTTCTCCTGCCGTAGAACAACGGCGTGTCGGTGATGTCACTGGACACTCCATCACTGTCTGATGTATGGTCCCTTCCAAGGTCCAGAGAGAGGAGAGAGAGAGATAGAGAGGAGAGAGAGAGGAGAGAAGGAGAGAGAGGAGAGAAGGAGAGAGAGGAGGAGAGAAGGAGAGAGAGAGCATCTATTTGAATGAATAGTCATAACACTGTTGGAGGGAGACAGTCCACTCTGTTTAAAATATTCAAATGACAAAGGTCAGTGTCTAAGCTTCTTTAGGCTCATCTACCTGAGTGCTTCTGTTACAGTACGACTCTCTCTGTCTGTCCGTCTCTCTCTCTCTCTCTCTCTCCCAACCTCTGGGCTGAGAGGAGACCAAGGGCAGGACCTGTCAGCTCCAATAGACCACAATCCCCTGTGACGGCGAGCTCCCGGCAGACTGGTCAGGTCGCAGGGCTGTGAATAGCAGCAGGCACCCCAGGCCCCAGGAACACCAGCTGGTCCAGGAGCACCTGGGCTCCCACAGCCTCACACACTGGCCTCACACGGTCTGGGCTCAGCACCTATGGCCCCCCCCAATCTGCTGCTTTCCACCTGGAAGAGTGACCTGCGTGTGTGCGTGTGTGAAGTGAGGGGAGATGTTGTGTGTGGGGAGAAAGAGGTGCGTGTGTGAGGTGTGTGCCTGTGTATGTGTGTGGGTTGGTAGAAGGTTGAATGGATGTGTGCATGTGCGTTTTTATTCTAGGCTTTGTTGTCTGATTCGCCATGCGAGGAGATTACCACAGGCTAAATCCTGGAAACTATTCACTGACTTCAGAAGCTAGATAGGACTGTGTAGATTAGAAGAGGGGTTGAGAATGACGAACAGACAGATCAACAAGCCAATCAGAGTTACTACCACTCCTCGATGCTGTGGGAGCCATGGATTCTGCCTTAGGGCTGGAGGGGGGGGGGGGGGGGGGGGGGGGGTGAAATGTTCCATTCACCTGGGACACACCTGTAATCCCAGGGATTATAACCTGCGTTGTCACACACACACACAAACTCTATCAAACACACTGGTCTGCCCTAATCCCAGTTTACCCATACTTCCCAGGTCTATGTGGGATAGCAGATTATTTACCTCAGGTTCAGATTAAGGTTAATCCATCACCTATTTACTGCACCTAGGGCCTCTCGCTCTGATTATGTCAGGATTAGACACTACAAGTTTCCAGACCCTTCTGTAAGAAATACAGCACACACAGAATAACTCCATAGCTAAGGACTGTGGGAAGGTGAGGCTGTTTAGTATTATTTTGGTGCTGTGTTTCCTGTGTGTGAGAAGTGAGGTATTGTAGAAGTGGTGTGTGTGCTTCCTTTGTGACTAATTCCAGACATTAAACCACATTACCCTCAGTTCACACCTGATAAGATCAGCACTCTATTAGCCCAGATGCTGTTCTCAGGATCCTGTGTCCCAGAAACAGTCTCACACTCACTTACTTTCTCTCTCACTCTCTTTCTGACACATCCACACACATTCTCTCTGTCATTCATCCATTAACAAGCACGGGACAGGGACCGGTTTACTGGGGCACTGGTGGTCTGGGGGACCAGGGGACTGGGCAGGGCTGGGCAGGGTAGGGCTGATCAGGACTGGGGGACTGGGCAGGGCTGGAGAAGACTCGGGGACTGGGGGGCTGGACAGGGCTGGGGGAATGGTCAGGGCTAGTCAGGGCTGGGGGAATGGTCAGGGCTAGACAGGGCTGGGGGAATGGTCAGGGCTAGTCAGAGGCTGGGGGAATGGTCAGGGCTAGACAGGGCTGGGGAATGGTCAGGGCTCAGGCAGGGCTGGGGGAATGGGTCAGGGCTAGACAGGGCTGGGGGAAATGGTCAGGGCTAGTCAGGGCTGGGGGAATGTGTCAGGGCTAGTCAGGGCTGGACAGGGGCTGGCAAGTGGGCGTTAAGGATCTTTCTGGCATGGATCTTTCTGGCATTGTGAGGAAAACAATGGACTGATAGACTCTGTGGGAGAGTTGGAAACACATTCACATACTGGACTCACCCACACAGCTATGCATGCAAATGCAAACACACAGCCAAACACACACACGCACACACGTACTTCTGTTTGAGAAAGACAGACCCACACATTTTCCTCCCCTGACAGTTAAGCAAACAGACAGACAGACAGACAGACAAGACAGGCAGGTGATCTAATATAATTGAGGACTCCAGTGTCTTGGAGTCTTCTCTGTCCCGGTTAATGTAAAGTAACCTGGTGTATAATGAGGTTGTGAGATCTATATCAGCCTCCCACACTACCACTGACTCAGCAATAGAGAGAGAAAGGAAGGAGAGGGAGGAGGAGAGAGAGAGATACTTCCAGAGGTGTCAGACAGATCTGCAGTAACAGCTTCACGGCGCGTTAGCGTGGCTCATCCTTATCTGATTGGACGACTGGGAAGTCCTCCTTCACAGCTAACAGGATGCTCGCTCATCATGAATGGCTCTGACAGCCCGACTGTATGGTTCCTTCCATCATCTCTCACACTGTCTCACACCCGTACCAAATCGATATGAAATCTATTTGTCTGAAGATTACCCTAAGAATGACACAGCATATGTTGTAGGAGTGTCTAAAAGTGCATGATGAGAATGTTCTGGTTGTTGTTGTGATTGATTGTACTGATTGGTTTAAGTGTATGATCTGCTTGTCTCCAGCAGTACCCTATCAGCAAGGCTCGGTGGGCGGGAGAAGAGCTCTGGACCAATCAGATGCCAGCGTTGTCGGGAGGTGTGTAAGGGGGAAGTTGTGCGAGTCCAGGACACACACTTTCATGTCAAGTGTTTCACCTGTACAGGTAGGTGTTCAATACACACACACAATGACCAACTGTTGCTGAAAAAATGAATTTTGGACGACTATGTCTGCTTGTTTACAATTGACCTACATACAAACACACACACACACACACACATACATACACTTGAGGAACCTTATAGGGGGGTTGAGCTCCTGCTAAGGTGTGTATATGTGTGTGTGCCGCATATATTGCACTCTTAGGTCAAGGGTTTATCGAGTGTTACACACACTGATGGTAATTAAATTCTCAGCTTTAGTTAGTACCTGGTGAAGCCGGTATATTACACATTATATTACATAACCTACTCAGAAGCTACCAAGTATAGCTTGTCGCTCTCCCTACAACAGTCTGTTGTTTTGTTGTTTTATGTTTGTACATTGCAGAAGCTACGTACAGCACAGGACATCTGTGTATGCAACTCACTGAAGAGTAATTAGTTTAGAGATGAGCTGTCATGATATGCTATCTCTCACTCTATACACACACACACACACGTGAGTTGTGTGTGAGTGTGTTGCAGTTGGCGTTGCTGTGGTAACCATGTGAAGGGGGCTCCCTGGCTCTGGTTGGTGGTTATTATCAGCATCACTGTGGAGCCATCAGCCAATAGGAGAGCCCCATCAGAGACCCCAGAGACTGGATGGAGTTCAAACTAAGAGAGAAATACAGGAGAAGGAGAGAGAAGGAGAGAGAAGGAGAGAGAGAGGAAGAGAAGGAGAGAAAGCGAGTGAAAGGGGAGAGAGATTATAGCTGCACTGACTCTCTCCCACTCTTCTCTCTCCACAGCTGTCTACTCCTCAAACAGTTTAGCTCCTCCCCCGCCCTGCTCCCTCCTTTCATCCCCCCCTCCCTCTCTCTATCTCTCTCCATCCATCCCTCTCCCTGCCTTCTCTGATCCAGACTTGTCTAGGCCTTTGTTGCTGCTCTCCATTATACTCTTGCTCAATTACTGAAACAGTTCGAGCATTCAGCTGCGGTGACTCTAGTGGGAACTGATATCGGAGCGGTCAAATGACTCACTGTTTGACACAGTGTCAGCCACAGTTCACCCATATCCTGCTGAGTCCAGTTCCAGCACTGTCGGAATGAGAGGTGCTGTGTACAGGAACTGTGGATCTCCCTCTCATCCCTACTGTTCTCCTGTGTTCCAGAGAGCCCCCCTCCCTCCCTGCCCCCCTCCCTGCCTCTCAGCCAGCTCTCCCATCATGCAGTGCTGTGCCTTTTACCCACAATGCACCATCCAGTAGCTTCTCTGGCTTCTGTTTAGCAGGCTTTCTAAAGCCGTATTGTTTGATCGGTGTTTCGCACCCACGCATGGATGGACGCAGGCACACAAACACACACACAGGCATGTTGTTTATTTTATTTACTCTATTTAATCTCTTGATCTTGTCACTCTTGTCGGTCTGCGTATGTGACCATGAATGTGACCATGCCTCCCTCCCTCCCTCCCTCCCTCCCTCCCTCCCTCCCTCCCTCCCTCCCCTCCCTCCCTCCCTCCCTCCCTCCCTCCCTCCCTCCCTCCCTCCCTCCCTCCCTCCCTCCCTCCCTCCTCCCTCCCTCTCTGTCTCCCTCTCTGTCTCCCTCTCTCTGTCTCTCTCTCTTCGTCTCTCTCTCTCTCTCTCTCTCTCTCTCTCTCTCTCTCTCTCTCCATCACCGAGCCACGTTTACTCGAGCATGAAATCAATTTCCCATCACGGTACGGTATGACATTGGCGTGTGCTGTGTGTGATTGGAAGGCTGAGGGCTAGACAGCATTGTGGCAGCATCTTACAGTTTAGACAAGCGGCTTTTGCCAACTGACAAAATCACATCTGCCTTCCCTCTTCATTAGCCGCTTGATGTGCATTTGTTTTGAGACATCCAACTTTTCCATGCCTTTGTATCTTGCTGTGGGGGACACATAGAGTAAACTGTATTTGTTTTCGCATCCAGCAGACCTTGAAAGATCAACGTTGTGTCTGGTGCAACTAAACAGTTTGACTATTTTCTTTCTTTCTTTCTTTACTTTCTGGCTTTTTCTCTCTCACACACACATACACACATGCACACATATGAACACGTACACACTGTATCTCCCTCTGTCTCTTCCTTCCAGCTTCCAACAGCGGTTGGATGGCTGGGAGGGGGGCTGGGGGGGGGGGAGGGGGGGTTGGGGGGGGTTGGGGGGCGTTTGATGATGGTAATTCGCGGAGAGAATAGAACCCTAATCATGTGTATTTAACCTCTCCTTCAAAAGCAGCTCAGTATAGCATGGATAA
Source organism: Osmerus mordax (assembly GCF_038355195.1). Classification (NCBI taxonomy): domain Eukaryota; kingdom Metazoa; phylum Chordata; class Actinopteri; order Osmeriformes; family Osmeridae; genus Osmerus; species Osmerus mordax. The sequence goes on from NC_090061.1 coordinate 12,811,651, forward strand.
TCTGCCATGTAATCGCACAGCCCACCGAGGCAAAGTACCCGCCAGTGGAGAAACAGAGAGACGGTCTTCCTGACAGACGGATATGGTCCCAGTCATGGTGATATGAGATGGCTTTGCGCGTCTGGCTTTAGCTCGCTGAAAACATGCAGTTTGTTCCTCCTGAGGGGGTATTGTGTTACTGTTGATGGGGCAGGAAGCAGCATACTGTCCTCATGACACACTGACCACATTCCCCCTCCCTGCGCCCCCGTAAGTGGCTCTCTGATGCCAGCCGAGACAGCAGGACTGTCAGCGGGCTAAACACAGGCCCATATGGATCTCTACTCAGACAGAGACGCACACACACACATGCACACACACACACACATGCACACACACACACACACACAGCCGCAGCAGCACACAGATCAACCTCCAAAACCATACAAGCTTCTCTCAGCAGTTTTTCCTGAGTCCAAACTGATTTATTAGAACTACTGTGAAGGCAGTTCCCACAAAGGCATGCTATCCACACACCCTCACACAGCCAGAGAGGAGGGCTTCTGACTGGGGTGACGGCTGGATGTGTCAATGACCCCTGTATGTGACAGTACCCCTGTATGTGTCAGTACCCCTGGATGTGTCAGTACCCCTGTATGTGTCAGTACCCTGTATGTGTCAGTACCCCTGGATGTGTCAGTACCCCTGGATGTGACAGTACCCCTGTATGTGTCAGTACCCCTGGATGTGTCAGTACCCCTGGATGTGTCAGTACCCCTGGATGTGTCAGTACCCCTGGATGGGTCAGTACCCCTGGATGTGTCAGTACCCCTGGATGGGTCAGTACCCCTGGATGTGTCAGTACCCCTGGATGGGACAGTACCCCTGGATGTGACAGTATCCCTGGATGTGTCAGTACCCCTGGATGGGACAGTATCCCTGGATGTGTCAGTACCCCTGGATGTGTCAGTACCCCTGGATGTGTCAGTACCCCTGGATGGGTCAAGTACCCCTGGATGTGTCAGTACCCCTGGATGGGTCAGTACCCCTGGATGTGTCAGTACCCCTGGATGGGACAGTACCCCTGGATGTGACAGTATCCCTGGATGTGTCAGTACCCCTGGATGGGACAGTACCCCTGGATGTGACAGTACCCCTGGATGTGTCAGTACCCCTGGATGGGTTGACTAGAATCTCTGGTCTCCTTTCCTCTCCCCCTGGCTCATTTCAGAGCTGTCCCCTCTTTGAAGCCATTAACTACTAAACCATGGTGCTAATGACATCAATCTAGGAAGAGTGGGGGAGAGACAGGGACAGGGATGGAAATAGGAGCTTAGAAAGAAAGATAGAGTGAATGAGTGAGTGAGAGCAAGAAGGGAGCAAGACAGAGATACGGGGAAAGGAGATGAAAGAGAGGCAGAGGTAGAGAGAGAGAGAGAAAAAAGAGAGGGCGAGAGAAACGATAACAATACAGAGGCAACAGAGCGATAGAGAGCTATGGAAAGAGAGAGAAAGAGAGAGAGAGAGAGAGAGAGCGAGAGCATGGAAAGAAAGAGGGCGAGAAAGGGAGGGAAGGGAGCTTTGCTGTAGCTATGGCAACCGCTGGCATGCTGGTCCAATCACCTCGCCAACGGCTGGTTGCTAGGGAGACATTCCGGCAGAGACGAGGCAGACGGCGGAGGGTCTTCCGTCTCTGTGGGGTCGGCGATGGATGGCAGGGATGTTCCCTCTGATCCTCTCCCGCCAGCAGCCCACTCTGGAGAGACGCACACACATGTCCACCATGCCTACCGTGTGCATGCGTGTGTGTGTGTGTGTGAATGCCCCTTGAGTGGGAGTGTGTCGGACACGGATGTCAAAGGATGGATCTGTTAGGGCTATGGGGCGATCATCAAGCACAGGACACAGTGTCTGTAGTCACACACACATGCACACGTACATACACACGCGCACACACACACACAGTCACACAGCAATAGATACACGCACACACACAGACACAGACACAGTCACACAGCAATAGATACACGCACACACACAGACACAGACACAGTCACACAGCAGTACATACAGAATGCACAATGATCTTCCATCCCCAACGTTCTATCCTACATTTTTCATATCGGGTATTTTAATCATCACCCTTCCATTGCAGCATATGCTGATATTATTGGCTATGCTGTCTGGCCAGTCAGCATGACACAGGCCATCTGTTTTGGTGAGTGTGTGTTTATATGTAGCTTGTGTTTCCATTCCTTGTGAGGGTTCCATGCGACTGCTCCTCAGTAAGACTGGTCTTCACTCTTCATCATCACGTCCAGCCTGCTTGTGTAGTCCACAGGCTGCTTGGTCAGCCACATCCGGAGAGAGAGAGAGAGAGAGAGAGAGAGAGAGAGAGAGAGAGAGAGAGAGAGAGAGAGAGAGAGAGAGAGAGAGAGAGAGAAGATAGAGAGAGAGAAGAGAAGAGAAGAGAAGAGAGAGTGGGAGAGACACAGTTTGGTTGTTTAGTCCACAGGCTGCTTGGTCAGCCACACGCGGAGAGAGAGAGAGAGAGAGAGAGAGAGAGAGAGAGAGAGAGAGAGAGAGAGAGAGAGAGAAAGAGACAGAGAAAGAGATGGTTGTTTAGTCCACAGTCTTGGCCAGCCACATCCATCAGTCTGGCTAAGAAAGAGGACCTCTAATTCTCTGTTTTTACCCCTGGAGGAGTCCCTGTTCTCCCCCAGGGAGGTGCAGTCACAGCAGGCCTCATCAGCACGGGCTGTTGTGGCTCTGTGGAGGACACCACCATCTGCCCCAGGCCTGGACCACACACAGAAACGCCCTGGAGATGTGTCACTCAGCCTCAGTTAGTGTCCCCCTTCTCTGTCTCTGAGTTCCTGCTCGTTCTACCCCTCTCTCTTGCCCTCTCTCTCTTCCTCTCTTTCCCTCTCTGTCCCTATATTTCATTATATCTTTCCCCCTCTCCCCTCTCCCCCTCTCCCCCCCCCCCCCCCCCCTCCTCTCTCTCTCTCTCTCTCTCTCTCTCTCTCTCTCTCTCTCTCTCTCTCTCTCTCTCTCTCTCTCTCTCTCTCTCTCCCTCTCTCTCTCTCTCTCTCTCTCTCTCTCTTTCTCTCTCTCTCTCTCCTTTACTCCCATGTTTTGGCCTGACCTCAAACGGCTCATTAATTACAGTTGAGGTGTTCCTCATTTTGCATCAGTCAAAGGGTGAGAGTGGGGGGAGAGATCCAGGGGAGTGGAGGACAGGAGGGTGGCAGCAAACCTCAGTCCAGCTTCCAGGGCACAGACGTGGGGCGAGGATAAGCGAACGCCCCCTGCTGTGATTGTCAGTGGTTCTGGTCATACATGCTCTGTTACACCATCAACACCCCTCGCGCTTAAATATAAGTAAGTGTGTGTATGTGCGCTTGTGTATGTACAGTATGTACGTGTTTGTGTATGGTTGTGTGTGTGTGTGTGTGTGTGTGTGTGTATGTGTGTGTGTGTGTGTGTGTGTAAATCCTATGCCCAGCCAACTAGGGGATTTAGCATACTGTTGACAGCAGCAGTAAAACAATTAGTTTGTGTAGTTTGGCCAACATGCTGAAGGGAGCATGGCCACTCACACAACGATACATCACTGAGCTTTATCAGGGCCACAAAGACCAGCAGGGAGGGAGGGAGATGGGGAGAGGGGGGAGGAGGGTGGGGAGAGACTGAAGACAGGGAATGAAACAGAGAGAAAGACGGCCAAAGAGACGGGTGGGGAGGAGGAGGGGTTAGCGGAAGGATATTAGAGAGAACAGAGGAGGAGGAGAGCTGTGTGTGTGCGTGTGTGTGTGGAAAGTGAGGTTCGGGGGGGGCGCAGTTGGATGAGGATAGCGGGAACAAGAGGGGGGAAAGCAAGAAGGGGGGTGGCGAGGGGAGAGTGTGTTTGGGGGTTCCAGGGAGAAGGGAATTTTAATTGTGTCTGTTGGCTGGAGATAAATACCCAATCAGCTAGACCCCCCGTGGGGCCCTAATCATCAGAGTTATAATGACCACAGCTGCAGACGCAAAGATGCTAACCCCTCATCCTTAGATTTAGCATATGCAGATGCTAACATGCTAAAGCCTTACTACTGAGTCAAAATATTTCAGTGCTGACATACTAAAGCATAACCACTAGACGTATCAGCAGCAGATGCTAACATGCTAACCCCTCACCATGCAGGAAGAGAGTAATTGATGGATTCAAACTTATTCTTAAGCCAATGTCTTTTAATATCCATAATAATGTATATTAATAGCTGGAGTTGGATAATCAGAGGTGTATAGTTGTAATTTGTAAGCTGAAGCTACACAGTTAGTGGGTGCAGTTGTACGAGTAGTCTACCGACATTGTTACCAAGCTACATTTGAATTCAGTGTACCAGTTCATGCTAAGGCTAATGCTGTCAACCCCAGTGGAACACACTCAGCTCTGCTTTTCCCAAGACTGAAGCCTCCAGGCTCATGTTGTAAACACGGAACTCTCACAGAGTTGGATGTGCTGTTGGTTTGTTTGCCTGCTTTAGGACCTTGGAAGTCACACCATGTGACTTTTGTTTGTGGTAGTAAACGTGGTCTGTTCCTAGACCTAGCTCTGGCTGTAACCACCCCAACCCTCCACACTGCACCCTCCCTAGAACATGTGCTGTGGGGATTACTGTGGGTGTGTGTGTTCATGTGTGTGTCTGTGTGTGTGTGTGTGTGTGTGTGTGTGTGTGTGTGTGTGTGTGTGTGTGTGTGTGTGTGTGTGTGTGTGTGTGTGCGTGCACACAGGCTTCATTTTGTATGCAAATTAATGTGTGTGTGTGTATTGATTTCTAGATAACCTGTCAAACTAAACTGACAGTGACTGGACTCAAACTGGTTTCCCAGTTTACGGTGAGTGTTCAGTGAGATGTTGAGTGAGTGTTGTTTATACTGCTGACTCAGCAGCACAGCTTGCCCTAATGCAGAAACATAGGCTTGCTTTCTCTGAATCCCACCTTCATTCTCTGAGCGTGACAACCTTCCATCGTTCATTTGTTCCAGTAACCTGATTAGCGGTAGCATAAGCATCAGCTTTAGCATTTTTATGGCGACGTCATAATGGATCTGTTTACCATTCTTAGATGATGCTTCCTTCCTGGTTACTGTTTGTGTCGGCAACACCACAAGCCAGCCCTGCCACCCTACCCCTTTAGAAGGGACCCCGCTGTCTCTAGGGCAACTGTGGAAGGTTCACGTCTCCAATGGCAACTGAGAAAGGGGGGACGTCCCTCCCGACTCATCTAGCCAATCCGTCCACTCAGAGTGAAGCGATGTGATTAGCTAGCACAGGTGAACCGTACA
>NC_090061.1:12817163-12842692 GCF_038355195.1 Osmerus mordax
CTCTGCTCATCTTTCTAGCTGTGTCTCCTCCTCATCATGTTATCTTCCTCTCCTCCTCATCCCTCCGTCTCCTCCTCCACCTCCTCCTCATCCCTCTGTTTCCTTCTCATATCCTCCTGTCCTCATCCCCGACTAGCAAATTTACAGCTGTACATTTGTAAGTTCACATGTTCATGTTGGCCCTCCTCCTCCTACGATGCTCCTCTCTTCCTCCCTCACCTTCCTTTCACCCTCCTCCCCTCCGTCCCTTTCTCAACTGTTCCCTCCCTCCCTCTCTTCATCTCTTTTTCCCTCGACCCCTCCCCCTCTTCCTCCGTCATGTGTCAGCTCTTCACCTGCTGTCTCTCTCCTCAGCCTCAGGGGATCCCAACATCTACAGGAAGCCTCCCATCTATAAGAGACATGGTACAGTGGCGTAGCCCCGTCTTAGCCTGCCCGTCTGCCAATCAGTGGACCCCCATGCCGTGTTTGACCGTTAGATGGATGTTTGCAGTGGCCAATCAGTGTCCTCAAACTGTGCCATCCTCATAGTGTGATTATACCAAGTGTTGAGCTGTTGGTCAATTGTCTACTGCAGTACACTTGAAAGTCATGGTCATGGACTATTCTGGGAAAATAACTGTTGTTGAGGTGAAGTGCAGAAGAATTATGCAGAATACTGTTTGTGTGTGTGTCTGTGGTCTTATTCAAATACCCTTTTGGGACCAGAAACCACACAAGGATTACAAACTAAGAAAGAAATGTGCTTGTGGGGAAATTTTTGTGGGCCCCACAACTTCAGGTGCTATATCTAGGGTTATTAGGGGTTTATTAAGGGTTAGGGTTTAAAATTTGTATTAGGGTTGGAATTACATGAAGGGTTAAGGTTAGGGTCAGGGGTTAGGGAAACACAATATTGAATGGTGAAGGTAGTGTTTTACCCAAAGTCTTAATGCCATGTAAAAATATGTTTAGGAAGTGTTGAGTTTGTGTCTGTGTGTGATTGCACTTGTGCAAGTGCGTGCATGCATGTGTGTGTGCGCGTGTGTGTTTAGGTAGCACGGACATGACTTGTCTCTGACTAGAGCGGAGCCCAAGTGAGGCGTGAATGGAGGAAAGGAGAGGAGGAGGAGAGGAGGGGAGGAGGGTACAACAAGACTCTAAGGAGACATAGCAAGTCATCCATAAGAGAACTGGGCAGCTACTCATGTTTGGGGCTCCACTGAAACTCCTGTAATGAAACTATAACTGCCTGTGTCCTCTGTTCCGACTAGAGAAGGACGTATATATGTATATACAGTAGATATCTACTAGCCTATCTACTGTATTCTCGTTTTAACATTAGAGACTTTATACCTTGAATTGTTTCTTCTGAGAGGGGAAAGTGGACTGGTAGAGGGAGGGCTTGTTTGTTTGATTTCGGTTTGTTTCGGATTCGCCAGTGAATAGGACCACGGTCACGTGACGTCATGAACCATCTCTATTCCCATCATGCATTTCAGCCACAGCTGACTTCATGTTGCTTCTTTTCTTTGCTTCGTTGATGCTTGCAAGATACACTGCCGTCTTGTTTCAAACCTGTCTGCGGTCAACGTTCAGCTTCAGTTTCCCACAGGAGAAAAAACGACGTTTGTTTTTTCCATGAAAGAAGAGGGCAGTACATCTTCAGAGTAGATCTGCATGTCCCTGCATTAGTGTGTGTATCCAACTACGAGTGTTTGTATCGGTGTGTGAATCAGTGTATGTGAACCTGTGTGCTCTAGAGTAGGTAGATGTAACATTCAGCAGGACTGTACCCACTCTGTAGCCCAGTGCATCACAGGCTTGTGGTTTTCACAAACTATCGATATCAAGACAAACTGCTCACTTGCACATTTCACAATTCCCATTCCAGATCAGTACAGGCCTGAATGTAATCAAAGGGACGTGTATTTGAGCTATGCCCACCGCCTCCATTTTAAATAGCCCTAATTCTGGGAGCTGGAGAGCGGTAGCCCGACATACTGTAATTACACTGTCCTGAGAAGATGTAGAGGCAGAGAGAGAGAGAGAGAGAGAGAGAGAGACAGAGAGAGAGAGAGAGAGAGAGAGAGAGAGAGAGAGAGAGAGGAGGAGGAGTGGGAGTGTTCAGAGGATACAAGGAGACAGATAGAAACAGGGAGAGGAGAGGCAGAAGGTAAAGGCTGACAGACAGAATACAGTCTAACCATTCATGATACCCAGCATAACAAGGTCATAGCGAGTCATTCACCTTTAGCACAGTTAGCATATTAGCATTCAGAACACACACACAAGACACATACACACACGCACACACATACACACAGTGATATTGATCCATATGCTGTAGGGCAGAGGAGATATACTGGACATTACTGCCTCATATCCTTGTGGTAAAGATAATTGATGTTAATATGAAGATATGATAGAGTGGTATTGAGTTGACTGACTCAGACCACAAGCCTGTAAAACACTTCATAATTAACCCATTTGTTACCTGGATGGAAGAGAGATCGTATGTGATGGTAGAGAGCAGAGGCTTTCTCTTCCATGCAGGTTGCAAAGTTTACATTCCTCCGGGAGCTGTTATAATAATGTCCCTTTTTATTTTTTTCAATCCTCCTTTTTTTAATCGTCTCTCTTGTATCCACTTCCCTGCTTGCACTTTCCGCTCCACTTTAACCTGGTGAACTTACCACTCTGTAAGTACCTGCCCCGTCTCTTTGTCTGTCTGTCTGTCTGACTGTCTGACTGTATGTCTCTCTCTCTTTATCTCTCTTCATCTCTGTTTTTTTCTCCCTCTCTGTCTGTTTTTCTCTCCCTCTCTGTCTGTCTGTCTGTCTGTCTGTCTGTCTGCCCGTCTGTCTGCCCGTCTGTCTGTCTGTCTGTCTGTCTGCCTGCTCCTGTGTGTGTGAGTCTGTCCTCATGTCCTCATCAGCCTAACAGTCCCTTTTAGTGGGGCTTATCTCTGTGATCCGTTGCTCTGGGTGTGTTTGCTTTGGCCTGTCTTGCTGCGGACAGCCTCATTGTGTGTGTCTCTGCGCGTGTGACCTTCCTCCTATGGTGTCGTGCATCGTTTACAGGAAGTCAATGTGTTCTTGGCCATCTCGGACATGGCTAATAGAGAACAGAGTGATGCGCAATCTAACTGACAGTAAACTGCACATCGCCTCGATCGACTTCCATTTACCTTGCCTGGGCCTGAGTAGTATCAATACTCACGCCCATGGAACGAGCTTGAGCTGTTGCTTTCTGTGAGCTGTGTGTGTGTGTGTCTGTGTATGTGTGTGGGTTTTGTTTTATACAAGTAACTGTTCTACTGTCTGTGTACTCATATTTCTCTATTAACTGGTTGTGCTGGAGTGAGGCGAGGAAAACTGTTTAGAGACATAATCAGCCTTTCTTCTGTTTAAGTGTGGCAAACTATTCCTTTCGCTTTTTCTCTGTATTTCGGTTTCTCTGTGTGTCTCTCTCTCTCTCTCTCTCTCTCTCTCAATTTCTCTCTCTGCCTTTCTGGCTTTCTCTCTCTCTCTCTGGCCTTTTTCTGTCTGTCTGTCTGTCTCTCTCTCTCCCTCTCTCTCTCTCCCTCTCTCCCTCTCTCTCTCTCCCTCTCTCTGTCTCCCTCTGGATGATGGATCACAGTGTGCAGCCACTGTGTGCCTCCTCCCTCCCTAACCTCCACCCTCTCTCCCTAGACAACCATGTGACTCTAGCCACCAAGAGCAGGACCAGTGAGGACATCCTGCGCTCCACCAGACTCTCCACCTACTCCCCTGAGCCCTACACCCAGTCAGAGTCAGACTACTACCCCTACACCAGCTCCCCCCGAGGTACTGCTACACACTACACACTACATACTACACCCAGTCAGGGTCTGATTACTACCCCTACACCAGCTCCCCCCGAGGTACTGCTACACACTACACACTACATACTACACCCAGTCAGAGTCAGACTACTACCCCTACACCAGCTCCCCCCGAGGTACTGCTACACACTACACACTACATACTACACCCAGTCAGGGTCTGATTACTACCCCTACACCAGCTCACCCCGAGGTACTGCTACACACTACACACTACACACTACATACTACACCCAGTCAGGGTCTGATTACTACCCCTACACCAGCTCACCCCGAGGTACTGCTACACACTACATACTACACCCAGTCAGAGTCAGACTACTACCCCTACACCAGCTCCCCCCGAGGTACTGCTACACACTACACACTACACACTACATACTACACCCAGTCAGGGTCTGATTACTACCCCTACACCAGCTCACCCCGAGGTACTGCTACACACTACACACTACATACTACACCCAGTCAGAGTCTGATTACTACCCCTACACCAGCTCACCCCGAGGTACTGGCTCTGCAAACGACATGCTGTACACTACACACTGCACACTTCAACAGCTCCATCTCTGTTCCTTCTACTCTACTAAACCCCACAGGTGCAACAACATGATGCCTCCCTCTCCTCTGCCTCTGTCTCTCCACAGTGCTCCGTGTTCCCAGAAGGAGATTCTCAACAGGAGGAGATGAGGAGAGCTGGAGCAACAGCCTTCAAAGAGTGAGACCCTCATTACTGCCTTGCTCCCACCCCCCCCCCCCCCACCCCCCGCCCCTGACAGTGGCCCATGTTCCCCACATCTCCCTAATCACCTCTCTTCATCTCCCCTCATCCCTCCGTCTTCTTCTCCTTCTCACCTCCACCTCTACCCTCTTTTGCTTTGACCTACCCTTCTTTTTTTCCCCTCTCTGTCTCTCTCTCTCTCTCTCTCCCCCTCTCTCTCTGTCTCTACCTCCCTCCCTCCTTCTCAGATGCAGAGTGGTATCGGGAGGATGATCCTGAAGGAGGAGATGAAAGCCAGATCTGGTTCCTATGACAACGACCCCTGGGGCAGCGCGCGGAATTCTCGCAGCGGCAGCAAGGAAACTCTCAGCACCACAGGCTACAGCACCGCGGGATACGACCACACTGTCAACGGCGGTGAGGATGCACCCTCCACACTCCACACCCGCGCATGTGTGTGTCTGTGTGTGTGTGCGTGTTTGAAAAAAAAAGAGCATTATTCTATTTTGTGTTTGAGCCTGTGTGCATATGTTTGTGTGTGTGTGTGTGTGTGTCAGACGGTGAATGTGTGTATCTGTCTTACCTTGTCTTTTATAAGGCTCCATATCTCTCTCCAGTTGTCAATGGGGGAGGAGGTTTGGCTGAGTGTGGAGACAGTAGGGTCAGAGGTCAAGGCTGCTGGAAGGAATCAAGGGGTTATTGAGATGAGAGCTGAAACATAGATACAGACCAGCTGGTACTGTAGGGCTAGGACAGGTAAATACTGTTGTAGGAATAGACCAGCTGGTACTGTAGGGCTAGGACAGGTAAATACTGTTGTAGGAATAGACCAGCTGGTACTGTAGGGCTAGGACAGGTAAATACTGTTGTAGGAATAGACCAGCTGGTACTGTAGGGCTAGGACAGGTAAATACTGTTGTAGGAATAGACCAGCTGGTACTGTAGGGCTAGGACAGGTAAATACTGTTGTAGGAATAGACCAGCTGGTACTGTAGGGCTAGGACAGGTAAATACTGTTGTAGGAATAGACCAGCTGGTACTGTAGGGCTAGGACAGGTAAATACTGTTGTAGAAATAGACCAGCTGGTACTGTAGGACAGGTAAATACTGTTCTGGAAATAGGCCAGATGGTACTAAAGACCGGCTAGGCTGTAGACATTATCTTGTGTTCGAGAGACAGATCAGGAGTCAGACCAACGTGGACCTGAGTGGACTGGGTTCTACATGCCTAGTCTTGATCAAGGCCCTGCAGCCACAGGTCCAGACTATCCTGTGTTGGGCTTAGGCTGGAAAAAAAAGGGATCTGACCTGTCACACAGCTCTCCAAGAGCTCAGCATGGACTGTGTGGTGGCAGTTCCTCTGACTTTGTACAGAAAGTTTGGATTGAGGCAAATATGCAGTAGTTGCCCTCATCCTTTCCTCCACCTTACCCCGGGCGCCTATTCCTTCTCTCTTTCTCTCCTCCTCCTTTCCTCCTTTCCCTCTCCTCCCGTGTGCGTGCGTGCTACCTCTCCTCTCCTTTCTATTTCTGTGCTTCTCTTGGGGGGCAAGGCAAAGCTGCTGGTATGGTATCTCTCCACTCCACGCCCGCCTCGCTCCCGCTCCCCATCTCGTGATCTCTCTCTTTCTGTCTCTCTCTCTCTCCCCCTTTCTCTCCCAGCTGGTGTCCCATATCCTGGTTGATTTATGAATAGTAAGAGATGCGTGCTACTCTCTCATTAAAGCGGCAGGCGGATGGGAGGAGAGACTAGTGAATGGGACTGGGCTGGCTACACATGAAAGACGCTGTTGAGAGGCTAGCTTTCACACAAGACATTTTGTATGACGTGGTAATGGGATGGTGTTGTGTGTGTGTGTGCCGTCGTTTGAGTCCGCCGCTTGGGTGTTTGGTTTTCCCCTCGCTTCTCTTCTCCTCTCCTCCTCTCTTCTCCTCTTTGCCTCTCATCCGATCTTTCCATGCCTCATTGCAGCTTTGATGTTTTGTATTCCTCCCAGGGCCTGATGGGTACCCAGCATGCCTTGCTCTGTTTGTTTGTGAAGCTTTCCTATAACTAGATAAATGCCTCTGTCAAATGTTCTCAGGAGGGACTTCCGCTCTCTCTCTCTGTCTCTTGTCCTCTCTCCCTCTCTCAAATGCTGTGTATTGCTCTCTCTCTTTCTCTCTCTCTCTCTCTCTCTCTCTCTCTCTCTCGCTTACTCTCTCTCGCTTACTCTCTCTCTGTCTCTCTTTGAATTATTCCCTCTGCCGAAGTCAACCATACAATTATAGAAAGTGCATGCATGGACAGACTCGTAACCACACACACACACACACACAGACTGTACATGACCCTGTGATTTCCCTGTTTCTCCCAGCCCCTCGATCCCATTACAGCACAGACACCGGTGAGTAAATACCCCAGAGTGCATCACGCGTACCTCCTCACTGCAGGTCACACAACCACACCGCTTCATACAGACCAGGACCAACCATGTCAGACAACTATGTTAGCATGTTAGCTAGCACCGGATCAGAACTAGCGGTTGTCAGGTTGAATAGTCTGTGGTTGTCAAGGACCATGGTCTAGGCCTGGCCCCCTTTTCGAGCATATATCACGTCATGGTAGATAGAGTTCAGTGGGTTGGTAGACAGCTACCTCTTCTGGTCACTGATGGTACAGCATGAACTCTGTTGAATCTTAATATTTTTTCTGATGTCATCTTGGCTGATGTGGTATTCGTTCGTGTCTTAGATGTGTGAGACAGTAAATTATACTGAATGATCATTCATGAGTTATGGGGATGATGTATTTTCACGGACACCACCAACTTGCTCTTTTCCAGACGCGTACATCTCCAAGTCTGCCTCTCTTCCTGGTTACAGGCGCAATGGCATCCACAGGGTGAGTGGTCTGAGCTTTGATTGTGAGACGGTCTCTAATAGTTTGCAGGTCGTTATCTGATTCATGTACATCTTTCATTCGTCTCTGACTGAAGGCTTTATGTCACTCTTGCAGCCCCAGAGTGCAGACTATTACCAGTATGACAGCAGCAGTGAAGTCAACTGGGGAAGCAGAGGTATGTAGTCATTATTTCACTACCTAAGGACCCAAAAGGACAATATATTTTTTATTTGGGCATTTATTATGGATTATAGGATAGAACATGATTGATCTGTGTAGCTTACTAAACATTTTTCCATGTGTATTTCTCCACAGACTACCAGGTAAGAACATGTTATCAGTCTATAGATAGGTTTATCTCTATATATATGCGATGTGAAATATTAATAATGCTATGAGTAACGTCGTTCCCTCGCTGCAGGTTTACCCATATGAGTCGCTAATAGTGACCACCAGGGGGCGAAACAGACTGCCTAAAGAAGCAGACAGGGCCAGACTTGAGGTGAGTTGACTCCACAGACTGTCCACCACCACAGTGCACAGCATCTCGACCAACCAGCTGAAGGCAAACCGTCCTGGATGCAGGATTCATCAGAGCTTGTGGAGACCGGGCTGGTGCATGAGGTGTCACAAGCTAAAACACCTCCCTGTGTCCCACAGCGCCACCTGTCTCCAGAAGAGTTCCTGCAGGTGTTTGGGATGACGGTGGAGGAGTTTGACCGACTGGCTTTATGGAAGAGGAACGAGCTGAAGAAACAGGCCCGACTCTTCTAGAGAAGGAGAGAGAGCGGGGGGGAGAGAGAGATACAGAGAGAGAGAGAGAGAAAGAGAGAGAGAGAGAGAGAGATGAGAGATGAAGAGAGAGAGAGAAGGAGAGACAGAGAGAGATGAGAGATGAAGAGAGGGAGCGAAGGAGAGAGAGAGAGATGAGAGATGAAGAGAGAGAGCGAAGGAGAGAGAGACATAGAGAGAGAGAGAGAGAGAGAGAGAGAGAGAGAGAGAGAGAGAGAGAGAGAGACAGGCAGACAGACAGACAGACAGACAGACAGACAGAGAGAGAGAAGGTGAGATGAAGAGAAAAATGGAGTGAGATGAGATGAGAGATGAGTAAGAAATAATGGTCTATTCAAGAGAGATTGTTTGTACAACAGCATGTCTCACTGCCATGGCTGAAGACTAGTTTTCGTTCCTACACACGTGCTCACACTCTCACACACGCTCACACACACACACACACATACTAACACGTTAATGTCCCCCAGGTTGCAGACACACAACACACAACACACACACACACTGTGAGCCACGTGCAAAGAGACAGGTGGACGGGCGGACTTGGTGTCTGAAGCAGTCGCGTTGACCTTTGTCCGACCTCCTTGACCTTTTGTAGCTTCCTGTCCTCCCTGACCTTCTAGTAGCCTAGATGCTCACCTGCAGTAGGACACTCTCAGAGCTGCAGCCCTAACCCGAGCAGCTCTCACCTGGGTCCCGTTCGCCGTGTCTCCAAGGGCAACGGAGAAGGAGAGAGAGAGTAGGAGGCGTCAGTGAAGTGGTCCCAAGAGGAGGCGCGTCTTCAGCCTAGTGCACCAATCACAGCGGCTCTGCTGTGAACCTGTGCCGGGTTTCCATGCCGACCTTTAGCTTTGCCTTACTATTGTTTTTTGATAAGTGAACATGAGTGCACCAGCAACCTGAACTGAACGAGCTAGAATGAAGCTGACGTCGACTTCAAGCCGCGTTAGTGAAAATGAATGAATGGACTTGCAGCATCACTAAGCTAATGGTCTGTGTATATTAACGATATCAGGATTCATATACCATTGAATGCTCCTTGCGATTTGATTTCCTTCACTCTAATATTTGATTTGGAGGTTTGGGCCTGGTTAACTCTCGCTAATACTGTAGATAAGAATGACATTAGTTGGCTTTGATGATTTGAGTGTGAATGAAAACCAAAGTTTGGATGATAACCTGCAGTAGTCCACTTCTACAGGAAGCAGATCCAATGCAGGACTTATAGATACATGTTTAGGAGCCCAAGGATACTGTGCAGTCTGTGTGCTGTATCCTGGGATGACACAGTGAGTGTGCCTCTGGAGAATGTACCCTGAGACAACAACACTACAGGCAATGGAAGGGTGGGCCCACTGTAATAGACTAGAGCTGATGATATGGTTTCCATGCCAACCTCTTTACTCAGTTTTTAGCGGGTCATTGCAATATACATATGCTTAACCACATGCTTCGCTGGTCATTTATATAAAAGTTTTACTGAAAGGAAATACAGAGAAATAACATATGGCCTAGTGCAACTTGTAACCTCACAGAGATATGTCACCAGTATAGGGTTGGTTTTAAGGGACGTTATGATTTACAGTCATGATAGTATGTCCATAACATAAAACAGGATAATATTTAGTTTTATCACATTTGGATTTGGTTTTGTATCTAGTATAAACTGTAATGATTCTTATTTTCTATCTCGAAGGGTACTGACAGCCCCACTCATGATGTATATTTGAATAAAAAATGTTTCCATGTGTAAAACAAACTATGTATTTCGTATGTATTTCTTACGTAGACAATATTAGACACTATTGCCAGTGTTGTGGTAATGTAAGGAGTCGTGATTATCGAGTGACACACTGGTTGACATTTATTTGAATAATGTTTAAGAAATGTAAAGCCTTCACACTCGTCAAAGCGCACACATAATTCACCAACACTAGGACCCAGCGGAACGAGACGGACTCGCCCAGTATGTCGTTCTTTACTATGGACCTGTGATGTATCAACTGTAGCTGTCAACGCGCTCACACACACACATACACACACAACTCTCTCCACACTCTAGATGAGCCCGGGAACCCTCGAATTGGATCACTTATCAAGATGGACACCAGCGACTGCAAATGTAAGTACCCGGTCACTTTACGCGTTTTTGCAACTCGATTGACTCAATACGATTTCGTTTTAGGTTTTTTGGATATGCATTCTAAGATGCATATCCAACGCATGGCCCATTAATCTTAATAACAAGCAATGTTACAAAGCAAACACTTTGTAACATTGACTGAAACCTTGACTGAAGATATTTTTTTCATTGTTTTGTTTAGGTTTTTGTATTTTTTTCCCAATCGTCTTGTTCGTACTGTATGGTCTTGGTTCATTTACGCTGCCTTCTCACACAGCTGTAGGCTGTTGTTTCTTGCGCGCACTCTCTCTCTCTCTCTCATTCACCCTCTCTCGCCCAACTCTCGTTCAGCACTACGGGGCCTCTTTATCTGCAGATGCAATATAAGTTTTTAGCTGATTGAAAGATAATATTGATGTGTGTCGTTATTTTCTCTCTCATGGCGATGGCTTTGATACTACACATGAGGTCTGCCGTCTGTGGGGTACCCCCCCCCCTTCCCTACACTCAAACACGCACAGACACGCACACACACGCACTCACTCTTCCCATCTCTCTGTGTTTATAACATATACGGGCTGACTGTATAAGGAAATGGTTTCTGTTGGGGTTCCCATGGTGAGGACTTTGAAGGGCTTAATCCTCCCATGTGTCCTGCCCCTCGAGGAGCTGCTTACATGATGTGTCTGATTGTGCCTCTGTGCTCGGGGGCTAGAACATCCACACAATCACCATGCAGGACATTTACAGAGTTCCGCTTAAATGAGTTACCCCTTTAGAAAACCTCCCAGAGACAGGACAAATAAACAGTCAATGTTCCTTTGGGTGTTTAGATTAATTTAAGGAGCAAAAAAGACGAGGCAAAAATGTTTATTACTTCTTTGGAATCTAACTGGTCCTTGGTCAAAGTCAACAGGGCTGATAGGTGGAGGAGGTGGATGGGGTGGATGGGGTTGAGGAGGCAGAGGTGAAGGGGGAGGGAGAGGGAGGGAGGAGGAAGTGGAGGAAGGACGAGGTGGAGGAGGCAGAGAAGGTGGATGGGTGAACATTCAGTCTCTGCTTTGGCTCGTTCCTGGTGAGTTCATTTATCAGCCGACTTGGCGTCAAAGACCCAACCAGAGCTAACAGTAGCAGATGTTAGCAGAAGAGAAACAGTTGAAACATGGTGCGTTTAGCTCCGTCACCACGGGGAAACACATTTTTTGCAGTTAATGAATGCATCCCACCACTGCCTGTTCACTGAAAGTCCTGCTGCTGTTTCTCTGCAGGTCTATTAGGTTTCGCTGAATCATACCCAGCCCCCTTTTAGATGAAACCAGGGTACTAGTCAGATTCTGAAGCCATGGCATCTGGGGGCTTAAAGGGTTTAAAAAAAACTCTGGTAGAGGAGAGGTCCTCTCTGGATCGTAGCCAGTAGCCACGCAGGTAGACACATGAGAGCGATTAGGAGGCAGAGCTTTTACAGAGAGGTTTTACTGCAGTGACCCGAGGAGAAAGGGAAGTGGACGGCAAACCGCGCACAGTCGGACCCTCCTCCTCCTCCTCGCTGCTCTTCATCGCTCCGCTTCCCCTTCGCCTCCGACCGCATCTTTGATGCCGAGTCCTAATCGCTGCTCCTGAAAGTCTGGAGTAAACTTCTCTTCCTTTTCGTGTGGAGTCTTTTCCGGTCCCTCCCTCGTGTCCTTGTCTCCTTTCCTTGCCTTTTTTTTTTTTTTACCTGTCTGTTAGGGTATGTGAGAGATCATCTTGCCAAGACTAGAACTTTAAATCAGTGTCTGTGAGGGATGGAGGTTAAGGGAAGGAGGTCATTCTGGACTACTGGGACCTGGCCTCCATGTGTAGTCTATACCCTCTGGCTGAGTGAAAACTTCCTACACACACACACACACACACTCACTGGAATTCCGCTTGACCGAGTTCCTCGGTCTGCTATCTGTTTGCAGACACCCGGCAGGAGAAAACACACTGTGACTGCAGGGGTTCCCTCAGGGCCTCCCTGGACTTCCTGTTTCTATCTTTAACCTCTCCTGATTGGTCTGCGCTGAATGACTTGTCGCTGGATTTGAATAGGGCATTATTTCGGGGACTTTTGTTCCTGTGAATGCTTGTAAGGGGGCAATTAGCAGATGTTTGTTGTGATTTCAGGTGCTTAGCTGCCGACAACAAATGGAGAAAAGCAAACAAAGTCCGTCAAGCCTCTCTGCAGATCTCCTCACACCACAAGCCTGCTTAACATCAGCACACAAGCCAAATAAGAAACAGATATTCAACAATGAATAAATAGACACCCCGACGTGTTGAAAACAGCTTACCGACTCCACAGTTGTCCAGAGCAGAATTGTGTAGTGGCTCGTTTGTCTTTGCAGCCTGCTGGCCTGACAGTCAGTTCAGTGACCCAGGTGGGCGAGGGTGAGGGGAGGGCGGGGCGGTCTCCTCTGAGAGACATCACATTGAGGGGGATCGTCCAATAGCATCTGGTCCAGGGTGAATCCCGGCCTATTATCAGCCTGGTCTGAGAGCATATGGTAGAGCTTAGCAGACAGAGGTGCTCTGTCTCATAGACAGGCCGTATGACGACCAGCATGTAGGTGCAAGTCTGCATGAACATGATCCCTGCTTAACTATCAGTACCTCCTGTCTGGAATACCCCAGATTCCATGGACACGCACTGTACAAGCGGTGTTGGTGTGTGTGTATTTGCATGTTTGTTTGTGTGTATTTAATTCAATACATCTTTATTGTTCCCGGAGGGCAATTCTGGTGCAGCAATATTTTGTAATGAAAAACACACTGTACACTGAAACAACAAAACACTAATAAAGACAAGTTAAAGCAAACGTCAAGTTTGCAAAGTCCAATGAGGAAAAAAGGGCAAAAAGTCTGAATAACAAGTGCAACAATAGGAGACTGGAGTTTGTGCTTGATGGCAGCCACGGTCCCAGGACTGTAGGAGGCTGGAGATCTGGATCCCCTGAGCCCAGGCACCCTGGACCTCCCCTGGACCTCCCCTGGACCTCCTCCTGGTGCCGGGATGGAAATGGATAGGCCAAGATGGAGGTGGTCTTTCTACATGTGTGTGTATGTGGGTGTGTGTATGTACGCCTGTGTGTGTCTGTAAGTATTGTGTAAGTGTAGAAGTGTGTACGCGTGTGCGTGTCTGGCCTTGTTTATTTATTTGCATGTAGACCAACCATCCCCTGGTGTCCGTGGAGACCAGCAGAATGTGAGTGAGGGATGGGCCAAGCCCTCCAGCCTTCAGAGAGCGCCTTATCTCAACACAACACATGAATCGGAATTAGCGGGGCTGAGTTCCAACGGGGGGTGAATAGGTTTGGGTTCGAGGGGGCCGCGTGAACACAACAATCCGCACAGTCAGTGCTGTTCATCCCCCTCTCAGGGGACCCTGCTAACAGGCCCCTAGCCTCTGTGGATGGTATGCAGCTGTGGTGTCCGGCCCAGCAGCCCTGTCCTGGTTAAGGTGGTGTTATCGACCGGCTCTTAGCGCCGTTTGGCCACCGGGTCATGTGTGCCGAGCTACTGCCGTTCCTCTCTGTGGTCCGAGGTCATCAGGGACAAGCTGACACTGTTGGACACCACTATGGAAATGGTATTCCCCTTCACTGCTCTAGGCACGGTGAGATGATCCGTTTTGTGTGTGTGTGTGGATGGCTGATCTGTATGGAGGATGGTGTGTGTGCGGGTGTGTGTATGGCTAGTCTGTATGGTGTGTGTGTGGCTGGGTCTGTGTAGAATGTGCGTGCGTGCACATGCATGGTGTGTGTGTGTGTGGTCTGTGAGTGTGAATCAGAGTGTGCCAGTCCTCTGCCAGGCTTGGGGGTCACGCTCATCGCCCTCTCAGCTGTGTTGCTAGGTGGTTGCCATGGGGATGATTAGTAACACATATACAGTAGGCCAGAGATAAGACTGCATGGGTTCTCTGCAGAGTGTGAGAGGGAGTGTTTCTGGAGTAAATTGCTGAAACTGCAGTCCTGAGAGTCAGTGCCTTGGGTGTGTGCGTGTGTGTGCATATGTCCTCTCTGTGTGTGTGTGTGTGTGTGTGCTAAGCGTTTGTGCTAAGCGTGTTTGCATGAAGTTGGCCACAGTGTGATTTATAGAGCTGACATGGCTAATCTAGAGAGAGTCCAAGTTTGCACACGTCTCCCCCAACCTGCTCCCTGCTGTCACACCTCATCAACACACCGCTGTCAGGGTCTCATAACACTGATTTTGATCAGCTCCCACTGTTGCACTCACAAGGCTGCACTTGCAATGCGCTGCTTGACATTTGGAAGCTACAGGCATCAGCCTGTTTCTTGTCAATCTCCTGCACTCTAAAGTGTCAACACAGGCAAAAGTGCTGATTACACTCCTCTCCTCCCCCTTCTCCTCTCCTTCCCTCTTATCTTTTCTCCTTTCCTCTCCTCCCCTCCTCTCCTCCTCCCCTGCTCCCCTCCTCCACTACTCCTCCCCTCCACTCCTCCTCCCCTCCCCTCCTCTCCTCTCCTCTCCTCCCCTCTTCTCCCCTCCTCTCCTCCTCCTCTCCTCCTACTCTCCTCCTCTCCTCCTCCTCTCCTCCTCTCTCTTGCAGAGCCCAGCCGCAGGGTCAGCAGGTCCACCATGTGACCTGGTTTTCTGGGGAGTCACTGACGACAGTGCTCAGTCAAACCGCCATTAACATGACAAATATGACTCCACAGAGACTGACAAAACAGCCTCTCTTTCCCCTCTGTGTGTGTGTATGTGTGTATGTGTGTGTGTCTGGCCTGTGCAGTCTCAGTAGAACAGTGCCTGTCCTTGGTGTAGCAGGGGGCAGCAGACACAGCCTAGGAGACATAGCATGGTGGTGATCTCATAGGACTGTGAGCCGATAGGAGACTTGAAGAATAGTCCCGTCTCTGAGAGGCCTTTGTCTGCAGGGCTAAGGGCTGGGTTGTCCTCCTTGTGCCTACCCGAGGCTTGACTGAGTGCAAGCAAAGGAAGGGAGGGAATAGGGAGGGAGGCAGGAAGTGATGGATGAACCAGCCGTGACCTCTGAACTTTGACCCGGCTGTTGTACGCGCTAATGACACCCTGGTCGAGCCGTCGTCAAACCCCCTCTCCTCCTCCCTTCTCTTCCTCCTCCTGTCGTTCCTTTCTCCCCTCCTCCTCCTCCTCCTCCCGTACTCCTCCCTTCCTCTCCTCCTTCTCCTCCTTCTCCACCTCCTCTGTCTCCTCCGCCCAGCTTTACCGGTGGAGCAGACCACTGAGGTGCAGCGAAGCAGAGGTAGGTTTAGGGGGAGGTGTGTGTGTGCTCAGACAAGGTTAACTTCAAAGCCTCTGTGCTCCCCACTGCTCCCCTGGCTGGCCTTCAAAGTAGGTTAATACTTAAACAGGTGAGTGGGAGCCTCAACCCATAATTCTCCCTGTCCGTCACCATGGAAACGCCCCTGACTGAGGGAGAGGCCTGCCCTAACGACCCCCCCCCCCGCCGCCCACCCCCCTCCCCCGGCAACAGTCTTGTTAGAGTTACGTTCTAATTACAGGGGTGGAAAAGCTGGTTAGCCTCAATCTTATTGCGGACGTTGCTGAGATAGCCGGTGGTGTGTGCGTGTGCGTGCGTGTGTGTTTGTGTGTGAAATGTACGTTAGTTGGTGAATTTTTATGATAACCTGGAGCGTGTTCTCTTGTGTCGTAAAACAACAGGGGTGACATGTTCTACACTCTTTCTGACCCCCCTTCCTCTCTCTCTCTCTCTCTCTCTCTCTCTCTCTCTCTCTCTGTCTCTATCTACCCCCTCTATCTATATATCTCCCTTTTTTCTTCTATTTCATTCTCTGTCTCTTTCTGTGTTCCTCTAGGTCTCACACGGTCGCTCACTGACTTGATCAAATCCATAACTTAGAAATGAACTCAGTGAGGGGTACACAAGCTTGTTTTTACCTGCTCACCTGCTCCCCAGCTGAAAGCCCTTTGTGTGTTTGTGTGTGTGCTGCAGAGTAACCTGCTCTTCATCACATAGAACCAGTGGGCGACAGGCTGTCACATGACAGGAAGAGGAAGCAGACGGCTGGCAGGGATAGGTGATGTCATGTCATCAGGATGTACATTACTATGGGGAGGGATCCGCACACAGTATGACCAGCCTCGCTTTTATACCATCCTCTTTCTAATTAGACCTTCTCTCAGGGTTTTAATAGGAAAGGATTTAGCTAGAGATGAGCTAGAAAAGCCATAAAAAAGAGAGTAAAAGTGACATGTGAATTGTTCTTTATATTGAAAGAGAGCCTTGTCTGTTAAATACAATCTTCCAGACATCATCCAGACATCATCCAGGCGTCATCCAGGCGCTCCTTCACAGGATCAGTGAGGTGTGTTGCTAGGTATCAAGGGCCCCGTTGTCTGCAGGTGTCAGCTGTGGTGTGTGTGGGGACACAGTAATGTCCAGGCATGTTGCCGTCCACGAATATGCCAACACTCACCCCTCAGGGCATGTCTGGAATCTTGGTGTGGTGTCAGGGTGTGTGTATGTGTGTGTGGGTATGTGTGTGCGTGTGTTTGGTGGGGTGGGTGATCAAGATGGAGCATGGCGTAGGATGACAGAATACATTGTTTGGGATTCTTTTTAACCGCAGGTACATCTGGGATCTCTTCATCTTGGTTACCTCAGCTCACACACACACACACATATGCAGATACACACACAGGATAAAAGCCTCCTTATCACCATCTCATCTAAAGTGACTCAGTGTAGAATCATCTAGAATCATGTAGTTCATGGTACCAGGGCCTGAATGTTATCCTTGTGTTAGCTATTATCAGAATGCTTGAATCTGAATGCTTTGCTGACTCATGTGAATCTCAGAGAGACAGATGGTGTATGAACTCTGTTTCCCAAGAGGAGCTGAATCTGGCTGGGAGATGGTGTGTGTGACACCGATAACCAGCCACTTTCATCAAAGCCACTGTAGATGAGATAAGGATTATAAGTATTGTTCTTTCTTTCTCTGTCTGTCTCTGTCTGTCTCTGTGTCTGCCAGTCTGTCTCTCTGTCTATCTCTCTGTGTCTGCCTGTCTATCTCTCTGTTAATCTCTCTGTGTCTGCCTGTCTGTCTCTCGCTGTCTGAAGATCTCTCTCTCCCACGCTACGACTCAGTGTTGAGTGTGAAGAGGTGGTTTGGGGCGGGGGTCGGGGTGAAAGGTCGCATGGTCATGAAGGTTGGACACTTTAGTGTCCAGCATGGACCTGTCTGACCTAGACTAGCAGGTCAGAGGCTGTAGATCCAGAAAGCTGATGTTTCTATCCCTGTCAATGTCTCACACTCATACACACACACACACACATACACACATGTAGCTGCAAACAGCTATGGACGATTCCTCCTCAAAATGGCAGAATATTGTAAAATGTTAGAGGGTTAGACCTAGCTCCTGACAAAGGAACGGTAAAAGCACATTTAAACCTGCAGACGTCTAAAGCACTGCTTGCAAATGTCAAGAGAGAAATGAGGCATGTACACCAAGTTTCAGAAGAATCTGCCAAATGGGGTGCCAATGCCATTACTCTGAAAATGGGACATTTGGTCGTAGCCTGTGGCACGCCCTAAGGTCAAATGTGGGCAATCTTTGGTGTGGTGGTTAGTCATGGCCTTTTGTATCAATGTGTCAAATTTCAATAATAAGAATACCAACAAACACAAAAGCCTTGCTCTGACGGAGAATAATACTGTGTCAGATGGTAGATTTTTGCGTTAACAGTAATCATAAAAGACTCAAGGTTGGTGAATTGTTCACTAACTTCCTTTGTGAGATTCCGCTCTTAGGTAATGTTGGTGGGCAACACTCATCTCTGATTGGCGGAGAGTGAGTCAGGGTGGTGAGGCAGTATCCAGGCGGATTCTGACCTGCCCAGAGGATCAGCCAGCTGATAGGTGGACAGACAGGGTGTGTTCACCTCGGGGAGACCGAGCAGAGCTGACACACCGGACTTACCTGAGTGCCTCTTTGATGAGGAAACACACCGGAAACAGACTCATCTTTGCATGCTGGAATGTGTGCGGAGTGTGTGTATGTGTGTGTTTAGATGTGTGTGTGTGTGTGTGTGTTTTAGCGTGAGGGTGAGTTGTGAGGCAATGAAGGGATTCTCTTTCCATCAAAGTGAACATATTTGTTTGGTGTGTAAGTGTGTGTGAGTGTGTGTGTGTGTGTTTGTGTGTGAGTGAGTGCATGTGTGCTTACCAGCGTGTTGGGTCGTGCTCAAGCCCAAGGCCATAGCTCAGGGCAGCGAGTCACCCACGTGCTCTAAAGAGGCGCCTCAACATGTCTGCCTTTACCTACTGTATATACCAGTCTGCCTGTCTCTCTCTCTTTCTCTCTCTCTCTCTCTCTGTCTCCCATTCAGTCTCCCTGGTTTGTTTCTATCTCTCTTTCAACCTCTCCCTTTCCCTCTCTCACCATCTCTCTCTATTTCCCTCTCTCTGCGTCTCCCTTCTTGTCTCTCTCCTGACTGTAGGAATACAATGCATGCCACAGAAACCTGACACTGCACTGTATCATCTTAGCTTCACCAGTGAGGGAGTCAGGAACCTCTTGCAAAACACCTTCATCCCTAGTAAGTAACACATGTTGAACAGGAAAATAAATATTGCTTAAGTGATTTTGAGTATGAGGCCTGAGTGTCAACATAGCAGTGTTATTTCCCAGATTCCATGTGTGTGTTCCAGGAGTGTTTCCGCGTGTGTGTGTGTGTGTGTGTGTGTGTGTGTGTGTGTGTGTGTGTGTGTGTGTGTGTGTGTGTGTGTGTGTGTGTGTGTGTGTGTGTAAGAGAGAGCGTGTTTGTGTGCTGCAGGTATGTGTTGATGAGTTTTGCCATGGGGAAGGGCTGAAGTAGAGGAATGTGAGTTAGGCATTAATGGGACTTTATGTGTGTGTACGTGTGTGGGAGAACTTAGCTGTGGGGCAAGTGTGTATGTGTGGGTGTGGGTGTATGTGTGTGTTTACACTGCGAGTCTTTCCCAGGTGCTACACGATCCCTGGGATTACAGCAAGGGAGGAGGATGACACACACACACACATACCTACACACACACATGCACACGACACACGTACACACACACAACCACCACCTCCCAACCCCCCAGAGAGAGTGGGAGGGAGAGATCCAATATCAGAGAGAGAGAGAGAGAGAGAGAGAGAGAGAGAGAGAGAGAGAGAGAGAGAACTGAAGAGTGAACTCCCCTTGGATTCACCAGTCCCACTCTCACCTACAGAGAGACAGGCAGAAGGAGGCTGTTCCTCAGCAGGGTGTGGATATACTTAGTGACTGGAGGATCTCCCAGTCTGTAGCCTCAGAACATGGTGGGACTCTCAATCCCGGCTGGGAACGGTGGGTACTCAAGCTAAACTCATGTTTTCAAACTTTCCACTTGCACAGGTTTAGCTTTTGTCTCGAGAGCTAATCGCTTTGGGGGGGGGGGGTTTCCCCTCTC
Organism: Osmerus mordax; assembly: GCF_038355195.1. NCBI lineage: Eukaryota > Metazoa > Chordata > Actinopteri > Osmeriformes > Osmeridae > Osmerus > Osmerus mordax. Next base: position 12,836,993 of record NC_090061.1, read on the forward strand.
CTTATAGTTTTTGTGTGTGTGCCAGTCTGTTTGGCATCCTGCTGGTGGCCGGCCAAGCCAGACAGGTGGACGCGGAGCTGTAGAAACAGAGTTAATGGGTCAGCCTGGCTGTCTGGGTGTAGCGTAGCAATGCGATTGGCCGTAGCTCCTGTGTGGAGAGTGTGGAATGGATCAGTTAGAAGTGCGGCTTGTGAAGTGCGATTGTCTGTAGGGAGGACAGATCAAATCTGTCTCCTTAGAAACGGGATCAGAGAGCTGTTTTCGGCGTTTCCCTTTTTCAATCCACGAGAAATGGAGCTTTCGATACTTTGGCGTTTGCCTGTATGTTTTCGAGCTTTCTTCATGCTTGTTTGACTGCTTGAAAGGCATCGGTTTCACTGTGAATGTGTGGTTTTGTGTGTGTGTGTGTGTGTGTTTGTGTGTGTGAGAACCCAGCATGAGTTTGGGTTTACCTCTGGCTTGAAAGCCCATCTCTGGATAGAGCAGAGGTCCTGGTGTTGTTATCCTATCAGCCGGGCGTGTTAGTACAGGTGCTCGGCTGGCCCACATTGTTCACTAGAAGCTTCACACAGCTAGCTACCAGACCTGGACTTCCTCTCCTAAACAAACTCACTCTGCTACACGCACACACATACACACACATACATGCATGCATGCACATAAAGTCTCACACACTCGCACAAACGCCGACACAAACACACACAGGCCCACACGTGCACGCAAACAATCGGCGCTCTCTTCTTGCACTTTTAACTAGGTGAGGAATGTCCCCTTTGGGTTTCAACAGCGCTTCTCAACCAAGTGTGAGCTGGTAAACGCCGAGCTGGATTTAGTTACGGCCTGGCCGGAACATTCCTCTGTGTCTCCGCTCTCACGTGCTAATGAAGATCACTGTTCATCCTCCTCTCACCCTTCCCAGTTCTGCTTGTATCTTCCCCATGGGTGTTTTATAGGAGAAACAGCAAGACAATTTCTCATAGTGACTGAAGGACTTTGAGTAAGCCAAACGTTACTAGTTCATCTGACCGCTGTCTGAGCTGCAAACAACTTCTCTTCTGTGCAGCTGGAGTTGATTTGAACACCGAGGTATGAGGGACTGCCTCCACCTTGTGTGTGGGGCATTATCAGTTCAGTGTGTGTGTGTGTGTGTGTGTGTGTGTGTTCCTTTAAGATAGATTGGACATATCAGTTTCTCTCTCTCTCTCTCTCTCTCTCTCTCTCTCTCTCTCTCTCTCTCTCTCTCTCTCTCTCTCTCTCTCTCTCTCTCTCTCTCTCTCTCTCTCTCTCCCTGGTGTCCAGCGAGGGGAACCCCAGATGTGGACTTGCTCAGAGTCTACAGCTGGTCCTACTGGCTGTGAGACAGGAGCCCCTCCCCTTCCCTCCTCTTCTCTTCTCTTCTCTCCTCTCCTCCCCTTCCCTCCTCTCCCATCTCCTCTCCTCCCCTTCTCCCCTCCTCTCCTCCCCTTCCCTCCTCTCCCATCTCCTCTCCTCCCCTTCTCTCCCCCCTCCCCTGCTGGGACCCTTTGCGTACACAGCCACTCATACTAAACAGTGAGAAGGTAAAATATGCACACACACACACTTGTAATTTCACAGAATATCTAGCCAAGTAGTTTATCTAGGCATATCCATCTCTGGCAGTGTGGTGTTCCGCCTACAAAAAGACCCACCTCAGACAAGTATGTCTTAATACACACACATACACACTGCTGACAAACCCCTGATAGATCATCTGGCCTCTAATCCAAACTTGTCCGATTAATCTTTAAAAGTTAAATTTCCAACACTGTCTTTCATCACAGAGGCACACATCATACATCATATGCATACACACACAGTCACACACACACACACACACCATTCATTGTCTTTGTGACAAAATGGTAAATGGAGTTTATCAAACAGGGTTGTACTCTTTGCTGTGGACACAGTATTCAGACCTGTGTGTGGGTGTTAGGGGGTGTGTATATGTTAAGGGTATGTATATGTTAGGGGTGTGTGTGTATGTAGTGAAGCAGGTCTTGTTGACACAACACAGCCCACCAAACAAAGAGATTCCTGGCCTAGTGAGCGTCCCAGTGCTGACCTCAGCAGGAAACATGGATGAATGGAGCTGTAATCTGTCCGGACTATGAAAGAGAGGGAGGAAGACGGAGGGAGGGAGGTAGGAAGGAAAGAAGAAGGGAGGCAGGGAGGGAGGGAGGGAGGGAGGGAGGGAGGGAGGGGAGGGAGGGAGGGAGGGAGGGAGGGAGGGAGGGGAGGGAGGGAGGGAGGGAGGGAGGGAGGGAGGGGGGAGAACAAGTGTGCCAGCGATGACTCATGTTGTTGGCAAGGTCCGCCCAGACACTCCGTACGATAGTGTGATGAATCCTGAGAAGGATGGAGAAAGCGAACGGAAGGAGACAGCATCAGACATGGTGAGAGAGAGAGAGAAACAAGGAAAGGTGGGAGAAAAGAGACCGAGATGTTGATGCCCATGCCCTTCATGTATTTGTTCAGTTATGAAGACTTTACTCAAGTGAAGGGAGATACCCTTCCAATTCCCCTTCTCTCACACACAAATACACATATACACGCACACACACACGCACACACACACATGCAGATCGTCATCCCAGAGGGGGCGAGGGACAGCTGGGAAACCTAAAGGCTCTGTTTTGGTTTGGTTCTCAAAACAGGGAGTGTTCGAGACCCACCTCACACATCAAGACCTAAGATAAATCATCTCTTCCTAAACTGGAACCAGTTAAAGCAGTGACCTGGAGAACCATATATCAAATACAGTAGAGGTTGTGTGAATGTGTGTATGTATGGGTGTGTTTGTGTGTGTGTATATGTGTGTGCGTGCGTGTGTTTGGGTGTGTGTATATGAGTGTGTGTTTGTGTGTTTGTCTGTTTGGAGACTGCAACATACAGACGGTGTCTGAGACCGCAGTGTGTTAAATATTGTTAAATATGTTTCCATCTGGGTTGTCCGTCTATCTGACAGCTTGGCCTGTTCCTCAGGCTGGCAGTCTGCCAGGCTGTCAGTCTGCCAGTCTCAGAGAGATGGAAGAGAGAGGAGCCAGTCAGATCAGTGGAGAGAGAGAGGCAGAGTGAGAGAGAGAGAGAGAGAGAGAGAGAGAGAGAGAGAGAGAGAGAGAGAGAGAGAGAGAGAGAGATGTTAAGGAGAGTAGAGCTGCAGACCAATAGAAACCAGATCTACATAGCTCTATTCACTCTCACTGTTGCTCATCTATTCGACCAGACCAGTCTGGTCCTGGTCCTCGTCTAACCCTGGTCTCTTAGGCCTAGCCCAGATGTCTTTGCTTGACTGAGTTATTATGTTGTTACTGCCCTGCTGGTCAAAACGAGCAATTAGCTGTCCAGTTTCCTCTCCGTGAGGCCAAGGAAACAAGGAATAAAGAGGGGAAACAAGGTCCCTGACCTTGTTGCTTGGACCTCTAGCATTGTTCAGTGATATAGAGGAGGATAGGCGAGGCTGCAACGGGAGAGGGATAGAAGGGGGGTCGAGCCGTACGGAGGTGAAGAAGCAGGGACAGACAGATTTCGAGATAGAGCGACGCGGCGGGCAAAGGCTAAACCGAAAGCCTTGACAGGTGTTTAGTCTGGTTTCATTGACCCCCCTGACCCCTTCTCCCCCCGGCAGCCATGGAGGTCCTGGTGTCGGAGCTGACCCTGCTGCTGAAGCTGCTGGACCAGGAGACGCTGAGCTCCACCACGCAGGAGAAGAAGACCTCCGTCAGGAACCTGCTGCAGCAGATAGAGCCTTCTGGTGTGTTACACACACACACACACTCGCACACGCCACACTCTCAGATACTCACACACACGCTCACACACACACATATGCACACATGCACACATGCGCACTCACACCAACTCAGGCACACACACGGACACACAAATCGACACGCACGCACACCACGCACGCACACACCCTTACAGTTGGTATCTTTGCTCCAACGTTACTGTTGAGCAGATGAGGTGAAGTCCTGGTACCATCAGGGTGTGTTTGCCTCTCTCCAGTCAGCAGAACAGACTACATCTACATGAACGCGTCTGTCTATGGTAACGGCACCAGCTTTGTGGAGTCCCTGTTTGAGACGTTTGGTAAGCGAACCATGCGGGAATGTAATGCAAGCCTTTGTGTGTGCGTGTGTATCTGTGTGTGTGTGTTCTCTGAGCTGTCTCCTCTTCCCTCGCTGCAGACTGTGACCTGGGGGAGCTGAACAGCGCCGCAGAGGAGCAGAAACTCGATCAGGTGCGTGCGCCAGCGCGCGTCTGTGTGTGTGTCGATGATCTGCACTTCCGAACACATCTGTCAGCTCCATTACCTGCGGAGGAGACGGTGATTGCCGCCGCTCTCTGAATGTGACCCAGGCGAGACCTTAAGCCGAGACGCCCTCATCATCATCTCCCAGCTCGAGGGAGGAGGGGAGGGGGAGAGAGGGAGAGGGAGAGGAGAGGGAGAGGCAGAGGAGGGGAGGGAGGGAGGACAGCGGGAGTGTGATGGAGAGGCAGGGGCCCTCAGAGACGGACGGGGGAGGGGGGGGGAGCCCGACAGACAGACAGACGCTCTCGTCTCTCACAGCCTCTCTCTCCGCGTCTCTCAGGTCTCCGTCGCTCTCTCCCACTTTCTCCGGCTGCGGCGCTGCCACGGTTACGAGGCCGTCCATCTTTCTGTCAGTCAGTGTCCCTGTGTCAGGCAGAGAGGCAGAGAGAGAGATAGAGAGAGAGAGAGAGAGAGACAGAGAGAGAGAGAGAGAGAGACAGAGACAGAGAGAGAGAGAGAGAGAGAGAGAGAGAGAGAGAGAGAGAGAGAGAGAGAGAGAGAGAGAGAGAGAGGCCGTGAAGGGCTAGGGACGTTTAAAGGAGTTTTCCATGGCTGTCACATGTAGGAGCAGGCATAGTGTTGGATAGCGTATTGAAGGTAGAGGATACTCCCCATGCTGTCATAGCTCATTTATCATGCTCCGTGAGTCTGTGTGTTAGTGTGTGTGTGTGTGTGACAGAGAGAGAGAGACCAAGTGGAGAGCAGATCACTTTTAGGATGCCGAGATCGACCCCCTGACACAATCATCCCATTGATTAAAGAGTGACCGTTTAAGAGGCGCATGAAAGTGGGCGTGCGCGTGCATGGAAACACTGACCACCCCTCCCCCCCTCGCCTCTCCCACCCACAGAGCAGCACCCCTCCCCCGCCGGCCCCCGTGTCCGCCGGCCCGCCGCCCCCCCTCCCCACCACCCCCCCCACCGGAGGACTACTACGAGGAGGCCGTGCCCCTCGGCCCGGGGAAGATGCCCGAGTACATCACCACCCGCGGTAGGGCCCCCCTCACACCCACCCACCCACCCACCACACACCCTGCACAGGGTCCCTCCATCACCCCATCCACGTACTGTGGTATTCACACTCGGCCAGTATGGCACAGTGTGGTGGCCTCAGCTCTGTGGAGGTCGGCCCCCGACTGACCTCGGCTGTCTCCGGTCTCCAGGCAGCTCCAGCCCTCCCAACTCCATAGAGGATGGCTACGAGGACGCGGAGAACAGCTACCCGCCCTCCTGCCTGAACGCGCGGCGCAAGAACTCCTGTGAGGACGCAGACAGCTCTCTCTCTCTCTCTCTCTCTCTCTCTCTCTGTCTGTCTCTCTCTCTCTCTCTCTCTCTCTCTCTCTCTCTCTCTTTCTCTCTCTCTCT
>NC_090061.1:12842892-12880392 GCF_038355195.1 Osmerus mordax
TGTGTGCGTGTTTGTGTGTCTGAGCTCCAATGCTTCTTCTTACTCCCCCTCGATCTCATGCCATCTCATTTTATAACCTCCCAGCCCCCACCCGTTAGTCTTGCTGTGTCTCACACCTATGCTCTCTCTCTCTCTCTCTCTCTCTCTCTCTCCTCTCTCTCTCTCTCTCTCTCTCTCTCTCTCTCTCTCTCTCTCTCTCTCTCTCTCTCTCTCTCTCTCTCTCTCTCTCTCTCTCTCCTCTCTCTCTCTCTCTCTCCTCTCTCTTCTCTCTCTCTCTCTCTCTCTCTTCTCTCTCTCTCCTTTCTCTATCCACCTCTCTTTTCCAATTCACCTCTCTCTCTCACTCACTCACTCTCACTCTCTCTCCTTTCTCTCTCTATCCACCTCTCTTTTCAAATTCATCTCTGTCTCACCCTCTCTCTCGCTCTGCCTCTCTTGTACACATCCACACACTTGCACCCTATCAACCTCTGCCCCCCCAGGTCTCTTCCCCTCTCCATCTCTTCTTGATCCAATTTGCTCTGACACCCCACCTTCTCCATGGGCTCTGATCCGTGCTCCACCTCATCCCTCCCGTCTTTCACCTCTCCCTCTGTACCCTCCTTCTTACACACCTCCATCCATCCATCTATTTATCCATTCATCCATCCCACCCACCCACCCTCTCTCTCTCTCTCTCTCTGTTTCTCTCTCTCTCTGCTGTCTCCTGAAACTGAGGGCAGCCCAGAGGCTTCCGCTGGGTTTGAAAGCACCTCTCTCTCTCTCTTTTTACACCACTCTCTCTCTTTCCCTCTCACACCACCTCTCTCTCCACCGCTCTGTATCATTCTACATACTGTAAGTATGCACTACTTTCTGTCTTCGTATTTTGCCCAATTTCTAAATCCATTTCTCCTGTCAGCAATGTGTTTGTCCATGCCTTTTATCTTAACCAATTCCAGAGAGGATGCAAGTCTGGCAAAGATTCAATTCCAGACAGTATTGTTTGTTCTACCGCGCTCCGTTTTGGTTTAGAATTATGTCTGGTGACATTTATTTCCATGGTAAATCCACAGCCTGACCTTTGAGGGGCTATCAGACTTCCAGGATGGAGAAATGACCTGAGGATACTATAGTCGGAAGTTCCAACAGAGGAGTCAGAGAAAGTGCAAGTTCACCCTGCCAGTCGTCCACCCACACAAATCACACAAGACATCCAGATCATTCCACCAGTGGGACAGTGCCTCGCTAGCACTCTGGGGTGCAGCTACTCCTTGGTCTTCATTACCCGACGAGGCAGACGGCAGCTTCCCCCACACAGAGTGCACAGCAGGGGCTGATTATTAATGCGTCCTGAGCTCACTTTTTCCTCCTGCGGTCTCCCTGCAGCTAACATCTCCGGTCACCCATCAAACATTTACCTCTGCACGTCTGGGTCAGCGATCAGTGGGCACCTCAGGCTTCATTACTGGACGGCTCCTTTCTCCTCCACGCAGGGTTGGCCTGATGAGGGAGGACAGGGGGACAGGTCCTGGGGAGCACACGATTGACGGGTGACTGCTTGAGATGGGATGACCGAGCAGAGGGAGTTTGGGGCTGGGGGCTGGGGGGTGGGGGGTGGGGGCTTGGGGGTGGGGGGTGGGGGCTGGGGCGTGGGGGGTGGGGGATGGGGGCTGGGGGGTGAGGGGTGGGGGCTGGGGGGTGGGTTACACAGGCCCACTCTCAATGTAAGTCAGTTCATAACTTTATTCTAGGGGCTTCTAACCCTGCGTTCCTCATCCGTACCATGTGTCCCTGTCTCCGTGCCTGAGTCTACCTTTATGTTTGGCTCGCTGTGTGTCTTTCTGCCTGCCCCCTGCCTTCTGCCCCCTGCCTTCTGCCCCCTGCCTTTTGCCCCCCTGCCCCTCTTCCCCCCTGCCTTCTGCCCCCTGCCCCTTCCCCCTGCCTTCTGCCCCCTGCCGCCTGCCTTCTGCCCCCCTGCCCCCTGCCTTCTGCCCCTGCCTTCTGCCCCCTGCCCCCGCCTTCTAGCCCCCCTGCCTTCTGCCCCCTGCCTTCTGCCCCCTGCCCCCTTCCCCCTGCCTTCTGCCCCCCTGCCGCCTGCCTTCTGCCCCCTGCCTTCTGCCCCCTTCCCCCTGCCTTCTGCCCCCTTCCCCTGCCTTCTGCCCCCCTGCCCCCTGCCGCCTGCCTTCTGCCCCCTGCCGCCTGCCTTCTGCCCCCTGCCTTCTGCCCCCTGCCTTCTGCCCCCTGCCCCCTGCCTTCTGCCCCCTGCCCCCTGCCTTCTGCCCCCTGCCTTTTGCCCCCTGCCCCCTTCCCCCTGCCTTCTGCCCCCTGCCCCTTCCCCCTGCCTTCTGCCCCCTGCCGCCTGCCTTCTGCCCCCTGCCCCCTGCCTTCTGCCCCCTGCCTTCTGCCCCCTGCCCCCGCCTTCTGCCCCCTGCCTTCTGCCCCCTGCCTTCTGCCCCTGCCCCCTTCCCCCTGCCTTCTGCCCCTGCCGCCTGCCTTCTGCCCCCTGCCTTCTGCCCCCTTCCCCCTGCCTTCTGCCCCCTTCCCCCTGCCTTCTGCCCCCTGCCCCCTGCCGCCTGCCTTCTGCCCCCTGCCGCCTGCCTTCTGCCCCCTGCCTTCTGCCCCCTGCCTTCTGCCCCCTGCCCCCCTGCCTTCTGCCCCCTGCCGCCTGCCTTCTGCCCCATGCCTTCTGCCCCGCTGCCCCCCTGCCCCATGCCTACTGCCTCCTGCCTCCTGCCTCCTGCATCCTGCCTGCTGCCTCCTGCATCCTGCCTGCTGCCTCCTGCCTGCTGCCTGCTGCATCCTGCCTGCTGCATCCTGCCTGCTGCATCCTGCCCTGCTGCATCTTGCCTGCTGCCTCCTGCCTGCTGCATCCTGCCTGCTGCATCCTGCCTGCTGCATCCTGCCTGCTGCATCCTGCCTGCTGCCTGCTGCATCCTGCATCCTGCATCCTGCCTGCTGCCTGCTGCATCCTGCCTGCTGCCTGCTGCATCCTGCCTGCTGCATCCTGCCTGCTGCCTGCTGCCTGCTGCATCCTGCCTGCTGCCTGCTGCATCCTGCCTGCTGCATCCTGCCTGCTGCATCCTGCCTGCTGCCTCCTGCCTGCTGCATCCTGCATCCTGCCTGCTGCATCCTGCCTGCTGCCTGCTGCATCCTGCCTGCTGCATCCTGCCTGCTGCCTGCTGCATCCTGCCTGCTGCATCCTGCCTGCTGCCTGCTGCATCCTGCCTGCTGCATCCTGCCTGCTGCATCCTGCCTGCTGCCTGCTGCATCCTGCCTGCTGCCTGCTGCATCCTGCCTCCTGCATCCTGCCTGCTGCCTCCTGCCTGCTGCATCCTGCATCCTGCCTGCTGCATCCTGCCTGCTGCCTGCTGCATCCTGCCTGCTGCATCCTGCCTGCTGCCTGCTGCATCCTGCTTGCTGCATCCTGCCTGCAGCCTGCTGCATCCTGCCTGCTGCATCCTGCCTGCTGCATCCTGCCTGCTGCCTGCTGCATCCTGCCTGCTGCCTGCTGCATCCTGCATCCTGCCTGCTGCCTGCTGCCTGCTGCCTGCTGCATCCTGCCTGCTGCATCCTGCCTGCTGCATCCTGCCTGCCCGCCTGTTTGCATCCCTGCCTTTTTCCATGCCTTGCTTAATGTTCAATATAAATGCTAAAGTTAATGAAGGTGCAGAGTGGGGTGCTTGTATTCAGATCCCTGTAGCTCCCCGCCCTGCACCAGGTGCCTCACTATCTCACGTCAAACTGATTTCCAATCCATATCATTAGCACTAGACTAGCTATTGAGGCAAGGCCATGTTTTAGCGATGGTGTGTTGGGGCTGGGACGAGAAAGTGTGCACGCGTGTGTGAGTGCGCACACTACTTGGAACTGATTGGAACTGTCACAGACAATAAGGTCTAGAATTCAGTCATTGATTTTGGTTTTGTAACCCTATTTTATGGGCTATTCATCAGCTTGGGTTCAAAGGTTGACATTTACCTCTCTCTCTCTCTCTCTCTCTCTCTCTCTCTCTCTCTCTCTCTCACACACACACACGCACACACACTAATACATAAGCAGACATATTGAATACTCTCACACACAAAAACACAGACCCTCGGAAACGAACACACGCGCTCTCACACACAGTCAAACACACGTCCCACCAACCATCCCTCTGTCCATATCTCAAGCCTTCACTCCATTAATTCCAGAATCTTGTGTTGGCCCCGCCCACCCCACATATCAACCAATCCCCCGTCCCTTCCCACTTTCTTCCCCCAATCATTTCCTCATCTCCCTTTTTAATCTGCAGAGCCAGTATTTCATTTTGATGACATCACAAAGAGCGTATTCATGCTGCCCTCGTCCACGAGCCGCAGTCCTGAGAAATTGAAATGTCGCCGATCGAGCACGGCCCGTGATTTGTTGACATGTGACTCCCACGAGCAAATGGGAATGTCAAGCTGTCGCTGGTGAGGAGATGGACGTGGATAAACCTCCGTCGGGTGATCCAGACAGCAGCCAGCAGCGCGCCGGCCCCCCCCCCCGGGCATCGCCTCTCCCCTCCTCCTCTACGCGCTCACCTGGAGCCCGACACCTTCTCTGAACAGCCTCTCTGTCTCTTTCCGTCTCTCTCTCTCCCATCCTCCCTTTGACCACAGGAAACCCCTTCCTCTCTCTGTCTCCTGGTTGGAGGGGAAGTGTTTAATGTTTCTTTCGCTCTCCTTCTTCTCTTCCTTCTCTCTCCTACTCTTCGATGGTGACTTTAGGCCGGGTAGAAAACTCCAACACTGGCTTCATGACCTCCCCCCCCCTCTCTCCTCTCTCTCCATCTCTTTATCTCTTTTTTGTTCTTCTATTGCTTCCACTCCTCCCCTTGGGAAAGGTTTAACATTTGAATTCGGAGCCTGGAGCCAGAATTCATCTTACACACACGCAAATTCACACACATTCACACACACACACACACGCACACACACACACACACATGGGAGGAGCTCAAGGCATGAACAGTTGATTCCCTGAATCTGTGGGGAATGCACCCAAAATGTGTGGTTTTATCGGATATCTATCATTTCTAAATCTATTTAAAGCGCATTGTGAGCCTTGAGTCATCTAGCACCCCCTACCGCCCCCCCCCCCCCACACACACAACACACACACACACACACACACACCCTTTCCCGTGTTCATATTATTCTGTTTGTTCTCCAGGGTTGAGGAAGTCTCAGGCCTGTCAGGACCAGGGTTTAGGACCGGGAGCTGGCCACTGATGAAGATTTCAGGGAATTGGATTTGTTATGAATCCATGAGTGTTGTAATCTTCTTACTGTGACATGTGCCTCAGTACCGTGGCCCTGCTCTCTCTCTCTCTCTCTCTCTCTCTCTCTCTCTCTCTCTCTCTCCATCTCTGACTATATCTGTCTCCCTTTCTTTTTTTCTCTCTTGCTCTCTTTCAGCTCAGTCATGCAAGGCAAAGGGCAGAACACTTGTTTGTTGACGATTGGAAAAAAGGCGTCATGTTCAGTTGACTGCATACAGACCGCAATAAACAATCTTTATCGTTTCAAGTTGAAATGAAGGCCTTTTTACACAGAATAATATACTCACAGAACCTGAAAACACAGTATAAGGTGTTCCATTCTTTGACAAATCAATATCGTTGTAGAATTGACTCCTTTTTCTCTTTCAATGGAGAGTCACAGTATGTTATGTGCTGTCGGCAACCATTCATGTGTCCTTATGGATTATCCAGTAGATGTTGGAAATGCGTGTACTTCAATTTTTTTCTAAAGGTTTGAGGGAATAAGTCTCTATCTCAATTCAATTTCAATGTCATGGTTTCAAGTGCTTTATTGGCATGTTAAGAATTAATTGCTGGAGCAAACACATTGTACAGTGTACACAAATTAAGATATATACATAGCCTACATACGTGTACACCATCTCTCCACCTCCTTCTTTCGCTCTTGTTCTCTTTCTCTCCACCCCTCTCCCACTCGTCCTCTCCGTGTTTGAGCTGAGGGGATTGAGGCGGCATGCTGCTCGTCCCCACAAGCCGCTCCCTCCTCAGGCCCGCTGGGATCCAGCTAACTGGCAGCTGGTGCTGGGAAGGGAAGAAACCGACAACATCACTTTCCTTGGAGGATCTCTCCATCCCTCTCCGTCTCTCTCTCTCCTCTCCCTTTTTCTCGTTTTTTTTCCTCTCTTTATTTCTTTATTTCCCTCTCCGTCTCTCTCTCTCCTCTCCCTTCTCTTTTTCCCCCCTCCTTCTCTCCCCCCCTCTCTCTCTCTCTCTCTCTCTCTCTCTCTCTCTCTCTCTCTCTCTCTCTCTCTCTCTCACGCTCTCTTTATACAGATATCTTTCCATCTTTCCATCTCTCTCGCTCACTCAACCGTTGGCCCCCCCCCTGCCCATCATCCCTGCATCCTCCAGGGGGGTGTTTAGTAAATGCAAATGCCAAGGATCATGAAGTCACAGCCTCGTCTCAATGTCCTAAACACGTCCGACAACGGCCAAGCTCTGTGCCGTGAGGGGGCAATGCGCGAAACAGAACAGGATCATGAATGCGCTCTTGCATTGATTGGTGGGGCCTCGATGAGAGTAGTCGTTCACAAGGAGACGTGTAGATTCCAGGAAGTCCCCCCGTGTAAACATCCGTCATGTCAGTCGTCCTGAGAGAGAAGAGGACTGTGATGTGCCCCACGTCAGGGCGAAGGAGAGAGGGAAGGAGTTCCCCTGGAGGACGGAGGGATGGGGGGACGGAGGGGATGGAGAGGCGGGTTGAGAGACAGGGAGAGAGGGTTGTGGAGAGAGTTCAGGTCAGCTCGTGGTGGTGGCTGCAGACGCGTTATTTCGGTTGGTTACGCAGAGGAACCCCCAGTCCTTAGCGCAAACGTCCCTGCGTCCACATCCCTCTCTGTCGCTCTGTGTCTCTCCACCTCCTCTGTCTCTCTCCATCTCTCTACTTGTCTTTTGTCGTTGTCACGGTCGAACCTTGTGAACATCTCTCTCATCTCTCTTGCTCATCCCTCGCTCATCTCCGTTCTATCTCATCTCTCTCCTGTCTCTCACATCTCTCCTCTCTCTGTCTTGGTTCTCTCTTTGTCTCTGACCAGGACGTCTAATGAGTGGCCGGGGAGGGCTGTGTGTCAGGGGAGGGATGGAACAAAGCACGCTTGGCCATCCCTCTCTCCAATCAGGTGCAATATCCACCGCTTTTCAGATAAGTGTTACAGAGTTTTCAGTGTAGCCTCTCTCTCTCTCTGTCTTTGTCTCTCACTCTCTCACCATTGCTCCTACGGGGGCTCTGGTCTGAGTCGCCTTTGAAAAACACCGTAACCCTGGCAACCAGACCGAAAAAAGACAAGTCAGGGGTAAATGCACACGTGAGCCTTGGAGATCACAAGATGCTTCCAACCATTAGTGCTTTCCCCACAGCTACCAGGGGTCGGGCGTGGGGGGTGGGGTGGGGGGTGGGGGGGGGGGGGGGGGATGGAGAGGCGGGTTCAGAGACAGGGAGAGAGGGTTGTGGAGAGAGTTCAGCTCAGCTCGTGGTGGTGGCTGCGTTTCCACAAGGTTAAACTTCCCTCCCCCTCTTCTGTCATCTCTTTCGTCCATCGAGTTCCCTTTCAGGGTGCCCCACGTTGCTGCTTGTCACTTTACTGGTCATCACCACGCCCATGGCAGTATGTGTCATAGCATTCAGGCTGCCATTAACCCTACTTGCTGATTTTCCCGTCCGCCATACCCCCAGTCAAGGTCCTAAACCTGGCCTTCCTTCAGTCAGACCACTGACCCGTGGTCTCTCCATCCAGAATTACACATCGCCGCCTGGAGCCTGTGCTGTCCCTCCACGTGTCTCCGCATGAAATGCAGATGAGCCGCGCGTCAGGATGTGTTAGTGTCCTGGTTCAGGGCCTACTCCTTCAGGTATCCCAGGGATAGAGCTGGGGCCTGGGGGGCCCGAGGTGAGACCGCCAACGCCACCACCACCTGTCAGCCTGGCTCTGCCAGGGGTGGGGGGCGGGAGGCAGCCTGGCTGTGCAGGGGTGGGGGGTGGGGGGCAGGAGGAAGCCTGGCTCTGCAGGGGTGGGGGGTGGGGGGCAGGAGGAAGCCTGGCTCTGCAGGGGTGGGGGGTGGGGGGCAGGAGGAAGCCTGGCTCTGCAGGGGTGAGGGGTGGGGGGTGGGGGGCAGGAGGTAGCCTGGCTCTGCAGGGGTGGGGGGTGGGGGGAGGAGGACCCTGCCTTTTCTGCGCCCTGGAGAGAGGACGTCGTTGGTAGCTGATGCTAACTGCTCGGTTCACCCTGGGGGAGATGCAGTGAGAGGTACGCTTCAATGGAGACTCCTTCACCTGTGTGCACACGCAAAGACACACACACACCTCTGCACACACGCCGCGTTTTTAAACACGAGCGATGCTGTGACACGCGCACGTTAGCACTCGCAGACACACACACACAAACACAGATGCACAGATATACACGTGCACAGCTGTGTGCGCAGATACACACACATGCACACACATTGCTCACACACACAAGCAAGCATGTACTGCAGACACACACACTCCACCAGCCGCCCAGAGGGAACAACACAGACTAATTAGCATGCACCAGTTGATTGGTCGAGGGACTGGCTGTGCATCTGGCAAATGATTAAAAAAAACTTCCAGAACATACCATCTTTTCAACAGTGGGAATACAAACGGAGACAGAGACATGACAGCATCCTGTTCTGCACATACAGTGAGATACTAAAGCCAGGAGAAGAAATGCCATGTGTGAATAAATGCCATGAATACATTTGTATTCATTAATGGGTCTTCTGCTTGAATGAGTTGACTCTATTAATTGCTATATGTGGCATTTGATGGAGGCTTGGGATTCCTTCTGATTATTTGTGCTGGTGCGTGTTTGCAAAAGTAATTAGGTGTGGGTATGGGAAACTGGATTTTCACCTCAAATATTGACTGGTATTCTCCTTCAGCTCCCTGGATAGTTGTTTACCGGGGGGTAAAAAGCCTGCAGTTTTAATGGCACATGTATGGGAAGGTAAACTCATTTATTTCTGGTGTGAACACTTGACTGTATTCAGGCTCCCTAGCGTGTCCAGAGACACACTTCAATGAGTTTTCTCGATGGCAATATTACCAGCCTCTCCTGTCGCCTCCTCCCTTGCGCTTTTCCTCTCCTTCTCTCTCCCTCTCTCCTTTCTGTCTACCTCTTTCCTTCTCTCTACCTCTCTCCTTCTCTCTCCCTCTCTCCTTCTCTCTCCCTCTCTCCTTCTCTCTCCCTCTCTACTTCTCTCTCCCTCCCTCTCTCATTCTCTCTCCCTGTCTCCGTCTCTCTACCTCTCTCCTTCTCTCTCCCTCTCTCCTTCGCTCTACCTGTCTCCTTCTCTCTCCCTCTGTCCTTCGCTCTACCTCTCTTCTTCTCTCTCCCTCCCTCTCTCCTTCATTCTCCATTTTGTTTCCTCCCAATGATTTCCCTTCCTTACCCCATTTGTCGTCTCCCTCCCTCCTTCTCTCGCTTCCTTTTCCCCTTTCGCATCCACACCACCCTTCGCTTTCTCCGCCTCTCCACCTCTCTCTCTTTCCACATTCACAACAGTGTCACCTGTGTTCACCTGGCTGTCTCTGACTGTCCCCCTCGTTGCTGGGGAAACGGTGCAATGCTGCAGCCTGATTGGAGGACAGCCCTCTGCCCTCGCAGCGTCCATGCAGGCGACAGTGAGGGGCGTTGGACGAGAGCCGTGGACCAGGGGGACCGGGCGCTTTGTATGTAAATGAGTTCCGTTCGCCCTTCGGAGTTCTAGTTCTCCACCCTCCCCTGCTCCTCCCCAGGGAACACATGCCCAGGAGGAGAGAATCCACCCAGACAACACTCAGTTCATCCTCTACGCAATTCCGGATGATTCATCGAAGCAAAACGTGTTGTGGGGGGCCAAGAGGAATGTGTGTTTACACATACCGGTACTCACGAGCAAGCCCTCCCCCACCCCCCTTCCGCCCCCCGCCCCCCCCCACCCCGCAGCAGTCGTTGACGTTATCACCTCAACACAAGCTGCTCACATAAGCCCATACGCCATCCGATTTGATCTAAGCTCGACTATGTTCTCTTTTGATCTGGCCGACATTGCACTGTACACAAATCCTGCTGGGCCTTGTTCAACCTAATCTGCCCGTCCACATGTGTAATACCGTCTGTGTTTAGGTGTCTCCTAACACGATCCTCGCCCCGTATGTAAGAGGCGAGGGGACAGGCGGTCCACATGCACGTGTGAGTGTGTGTGTGTCCGGGCATCGCCGTTCCCTGCACGCATGCGTGCCACGTTGCATGACTAATAAACAAAAGCAAAATGAAAACATTCATTTTGCTCTTTCTTTCCTCTTCTTCTCCTTCCAGTAATGAAGCAGCTGTAACACACTGCGGCTACGAGACCCGTCCAGACTGGAAGCAGGACTGAAGCCCCTGGGCAGAGGCCAGATCGATTGGCTATCGATGGTGGTACAGCACCTGCTCACCCACACACATACATGATTCCCATGCAAACACACCACCGCCCACATATTGGTATCCAATAGATCAGGCAATTAAAATGTCATTGATTTCACTGTTTATCCTTAGTAGAGTGGATACAGAGGCTTTGGGAACTAATGAAAGACGAAGCAGACTCCAGATAATTGTTCGGTCAAAGAGGGATAGACGACTGTGGTGGGTGTCTTGTGAACAGCGACAACATGCACATGCCTACAGGCCACCCTTTCTGGTGGTGTGGACATCTGCAGTTCTCTTCGCGACCACTAGAGAGACCCTCTCGCTCAGAGACGACGGCCCTCAGGCCAGCCAAACGTCCTCCGGGCTCTCTCTCTCTCTTTCTCTTTGTTTCGCCTCGTTCCTGTCCCTGTTATCTTGCCCTCCACCTGAACAGATGTGTCAGTCCAGTGAAGTGAATAAACGAACATTCTTAACTGTTCTCGGCTTCCATCTGGACCTGGCCTACAGAATGATTTGTAGATAGATGTAGATAGATGGACATGGTGAGGATGCACTGTGCTTCGACATGTTTGAGCTTCTCCCTACTTTCTTCCGGGGGGTTTTCCCCTCTCCTCCTCTCTTCTCCTCTCATCTTTTCCCCTCTCCTCTCCATTTCCCTTTGTCTCCTCTCCTCCCTCTCTCTCTTTGGCTTTTGCTCATTATGAAGCTCTTTGTTTACATGTTGACATGGCAAATATTTTAGGAGGAAATAGTACTGATTCATATACACACACACACGCTTGAGCCAACAGCATTGTTTGTTGTCCTTAAACCTCAGTTTTCCCCATATCATGTATATATAAGCCAGGGTCTGGAGGTGTGAGGGGATCACTTCCCTCTGCCTGCCTCAGAAGAAGACAAGGCTTGTTCTGCTCTGAAGGAGCCGACGGAATATTCTGGAACCATGCTACAAGGAACTGATAAGAGGTAGCTTAGAGTAATGTGCGACCGTAGGATTCAGGAATTATTGGATTTGGGCTGATAAGCTCTTGCAGAAGGTGTCTCCTCTCTACAGAAACTACATTCTGATTTGTCCAGGACAAGTTCTAGATCTGAAACGTTCTTCTTCAGTGTTTTTGTTCGAAAAACTGTTTTTTTGCGCTTTTAACCAATCGCTTTGACTGAACTGTTTGTGAACGAATCGATGGTTTCCAATTGTGACTCACAGATGGTGAAACGACTGATTTGAAACGTCAGATGACTTGACTGATACACCTCCGATATTCTTCCCAAGAAGGAACAGGGATGAGTAATCAGGGAAATGTTCAGACAAGGACGTCGAGGCAGTCCACGGGGATGTCTGTGTTGTCAGTGTGAGCCTCAGGAGTGTGTGTGAGTGTTTACACACAACAGGAGGTTGGAGCTGCATAGGCCTCTTCTAAGTAAAGCATTACACCCAAGGACATGTCTTCAAGCTGGCGTTCTGCTCCGGAGTTGACTAAACAGAACCGACGGTACAGGACTTGTTTTAGTAAATAAAGACGCGTGCATGTGCGTTGGTGTCGGTGTGTGTCTGTGTTTTGGGTGGGTGGATATCGGGCAGTTTGCCCTCTGTCCTCCCCCCCCCCCTCCCCCCCCCCCCCCCCCGCTGCCTGCCACTCTCACCTTCACCCATGGCAGAAATACAAACAAGCACACACACTCACTCACACACACACACATTGTCCACCATCTAACATCGTCCTCCCAGCGACATCCTTTCTGCTTTCTAATCATATCATGAACAGGAACAACCTCAGGTATAGCTGTGTGATTCAAGTTAATCACGGAAGTAGATGCCGAACTATCAAAAAGGAGAAAACCCTTTTCCAAACGTTATTCACTGAATGTCACCCCCTGCCCCCAACCTAACCACCCCTCCAACACTCCTTGACAGGTCTGTTATAATCCCTACTCAGTCTGAGTTTACTGTATAAACAGCACACACACACAAACTCACACAAGGCATGCACAGACTTGCTCCCAAACCCTCAGTCCTCCGCATGCACCCCTATATTTGTTATGCAATGGAAGCAGGTGTTTGCGTCTTTGTATACAGTGTGTTCGCGTGTTTGTGTGTGTGTGAAAGTTCTGCGTGTGTGTGTGTGTGTGTGGTTGTGTGCATGTTCAGTCAGTCAGACAGGTGAATGGAAGTCAGGTAGCAGTTGGTGGAGGTCGAGGATTTATCGTTTATAATCGTGTCATTCTGTTAAGCAATAATTCCTCCACCTCAGGCTACAGGATATAGATCTCACATGATAAACGGATTCTGTTCCTTTTGGACCGAGATAATGCATTCCATAACGCACATACTGTATGGGACAGTGCTCAGCAACATGCTCAGATACTGTGTGCACACAATAAGAAGATGCTCTTGGCACCCTAGTCTGAGGAGAGAAACAAACAATGTTGGAATAGCACCAGGGTTGTAGGTGTTGACAACAGTGAAGACCCTCAGCTGAATACAGATAACATATGTGTTGTATGAGAAATGTTTGTGTTATGTAGGGAGTCAGGTGGCTGAGCGGTGAGGGAATCGGGCTAGTAATCCGAAGGTTGCCAGTTCGATTCCCGGTCATGCCAACTGACGTTGTGTCCTTGGGCAAGGCACTTCACCCTACTTGCCTCGGGGGAATGTCCCTGTACTTACTGTAAGTCGCTCTGGATAAGAGCATCTGCTAAATGACTAAATGTAAATGTAATGTAAGAAACATGCTGTGCCAACTAGATAAGGTGGGGATTCTGACTACAAGCTTTTTTTCTGATGACCCAAAAAAAACTAAGAGGACAACTTCAAGACAAATGTGTCAATATGAACTCCCTGGCCCAGGCCTGGCCAAGTGAAGAATGGAAGAGGGGTGGAAATAATGATCTACAGTACATTCAAACATGATGAACTCTCCAAACTGATTGAAGACTGATTGACTGATTGGACTGATTTGAATGGCGGGGCATGTCAACTGCCTCTTCCTCATCACACAAGCTGAGGGCAGGAGGTTCTGAGACAGCGCAGCCCGCTGCAGTTTCAGGGTCGTTAATCAAGTACGATGCAGACACACTCTGACCCCTGTCACCCTTCTTCATGATTCACAGTTACACATTTGCATGTGTCTGAGGAAGACTGAGCACTTTATTATTTTTTGAAGAAGGATCTTTCTAAACAAAACAACCAATGACATGTTTTTTTTGGCAGAATCTCTGAAACTAAGCTAAAACGTTTACAGTGTGTTTGAAGATCATGGTAAAAACCTTTTTGTAGCCTTACTGTCATCACCCTTTCAAAGTTGTTTCAACAAGTGTCTGGTATAAGGGTTACACAATTAGCAAGCTGTAATGCCAGGAACCTTTTAAGATTAACTTTTATTTTATGCATTTAGAAAGAGAATTACTTTCCCTCAACCTCTCTAACTTTCCCAGTTCTCAGAAGGTTCCAGAAGACTAGAGGTGATCTACAAACTGACCTATAATGTTTAGCTAATACGAGATTTCATTTGCATACGATCTTAGCACTGTGAGCCTGCCAATGAATCTCGATTTCACAGAGAAAAGAGGTTTCATATTTTCATGCGTGGCTTCAACTGATATGTGCACATTTAAGATCCATCAATGAAAACTCTTCAGGGCCATCAGTTATGCAAATCTTGGTCTAAATTACAATCTGGCGCAGGTGAGAGGACCGGGTCAATGTCTTCTTAGCCAACCAACGCAATGTGTGCCAGGTAGTATAGTTCTTACAAACTGTAAGATTGTTTTATTCCATCTTCTGCCTCTGTGTGTGTGTGTGTGTGTGTGTGTGTGTGTGTGTGTGTGTGTGTGTGTGTGTGTGTGTGTGTGTGTGTGTGTGTGTGTGTGTGTGTGTGTGTGTGTGTGTGTGTGTGTGTGTGTGTGTGTGTCAAGACTGACACATTTATCAGAGAAAGTCAAACATACAGATTCCAATACTATTCCTATTATTAATTGTTCTTGTATAAAATGGATACAAAACGAATAACATACAAATGCACTCATTGTTTTAACTTGGTCATTACACTGTCAAAGCAATTCAGATTGGGATATGTTATCACAGATGTTTACAGTATGTCTCCCTTTAATAATGAGAACCACAATCCTGGGTGTTTTAAGTGTCAAACAATAACTTCATGAATACACTACATGTACTCATCCAGGCCTCCTGAGAAACACTATACTTACTGTAAAAGGAGAAGGTCAAGGTTATTTGATATTGTCGTGTTTTTTCGTTAATTTTTTTCATTCTGGTTTCTTATCAGAGTAACACTCATTGAATGTCCCTGTCTCCTTAGGTCTGCATTCTTCCACAACTTGGGAAAAGGACTCAGGCATTGCTCTCACCTGAACAGTTAAACCCCCCGTTTCCCACCCCCACCCCCTTCCCAAGACCCAGCACTCACCTCTAACACAGTCAGCAGGATCTGAACAAGCGAGAGACGGAGAGAGAGAGGAGAGAGAGAGAGAGAGAGAGAGAGAGAGAGAGAGAGAGGGGGAAGAAAGGGAGATAAGAAAGAAGAGACAGAGAGAGGTGAAGAATGTGGATTATCTCTGTTTGTAGGAATCAGTTAAACATCCACTGTGGGATCACGTTACACTGACTGGCAGGTTCTGTTGTTTCACTGGTCATCGTTTTCCTGACAGGATTGTTTTGTCCGTGGTTTCTGTGTGTGTGTGTGTGTGTGTGTGTGTGTGTGTGAGCGACCATGTGTGTGAGTGTGCATTGATTTTACTGTTCTTCATGCCCATGACCATAAACTTTTTTTTTTTTGGTAGAAAATGACATTTCAGTGGATATAATTCATAGTTTATTGATATAAAAACAAAATGTTCCAGATTCCAAACCTTTTTTTTACACTTGAGTTTAAAATGTCAAACACACAATCTAAAATACAAACTTGGAAAGAAAAGAAAAAAATGCATAAATAGACAAACAATACACAATCATAAAATACAGATATTTACACATTTCAAACAGTAACATTTCGAAATTCAAAAGTACTACTCCTGGCAGTGATGCCGTGTCATCAACAGAACATGCACTGTTTACTTTAACAAGGTATATCCTTTTCACTAGTACGTCATTTGAGTTCATAGACTCATTTCAGCATTAGCTGAAATGAGTCAGCATTAGCTGAAATGACTCATTTCAGCTAATGAATCTACAAAGGAGTGAGATCTGTTAACCACAGGATAAGACTTCAGACTACTGAGGTTTGGTAATCAGTGAGATCTCAGTGTAGGGTTCTAGGGAGTGTTTTTCTGAAGCATCGGTGCTGAGTCAACGGTTCCTGTGGGAATAGGTCCCTTCTAACACGACAGTCACACGCTAGCAAGCTCAACCCACCGTGTCAGCGCAAACGATCAACTCCAAAAGTGTGTGTGTGTATTGTAACAAGTTTCCTTCTTTTCTCTCTCTCTCTCTCTCTCCTCTCTCTCTCTCTCTCTTCTCGCTCTCTCCTCTCTCTCTCTCTCTCTCTCTCTCTCTCTCTCTCTCTCTCTCTCTCTCTCTCTCTCTCTCTCTCTCTCTCTCTCTCTCTCTCTCTCTCTCTCTCTCTCTCTCTCTCTCTCTCTCTCTCTGATGGCTCCCAACCCATTGCCAGTCAGAAGCTCAAAGTATCTCACCCAACTCTCCAGTTCAATTCAGTCTCTCTCGCCAGCCTCTTCACACCTCTGTGCCTTCTCTGGGATAAAGGATCCCTGATGAGCCCAGGCCTGGGTAGAAGTGCCCATTATACTGACTGAGAATGGAGCTGCTGTACCCCAGGGAGGATTGAGTGGGTGAGGAGGAGAGGGTAGGGGGAGGAGGCAGTGGCGAAGCCCACTCCGTTGCTCCATGGCTGGGAGAGTAACTACCAAAAACCCAGGCTGTGTAGGCCTCTGATTCCCATCCATGGGCAGGTTGACGGACAGGGATCTGTTGAGCATGTCTTCACCAACCTCATTGGCTCCCCCAACTGCCACTCCAGACATCTCAGACAGGAAGCTGCTTAAGCAGGGGGCGGGGCCAGTGGAGGTGGGGGAGGGGATTCTCTCTGGGATGGGGGACATGTCAATGGCAGGGTTACCAGGGTGCTTGGGGCTGCCCCTCTCGTTATCAGCAGACTCCGGACCCCCGGATCCGTCCTCGCCACCGGACAAGACATCCGACTTCCTCTTCCTCTTCCTGCGGAAATTTCCGTTGTCGAACATCTTCTCACAGTTTGGATCTAGTGTCCAGTAGTTACCCTTTCCTGGGAGTAGAGATGTCGAGGAGTGCATTAGAGATTATAAGCAGTTTCAACACAGGCAATGACAACTCTATTAAACAATGACATAATGTTGTTCAATAATAAAAAAGGAAAACATTGCCAACAGAAAATCAGGGCTATGATCTGAGCGAAGTGTGTTTACAGAAAGGTTCGTTGATTGGATTCTTGAGTTCAATCCTCAAGGTCAACGGTAGACGAGAGCAGACGATAGGGGATCAGGGAGAGAGTCTTACCTGGATCATCCTCGTCTCGCGGAACCTTCTTGAAGCAGTCGTTGAGCGACAGGTTGTGTCGTATGGAGTTCTGCCAGCCAGCCTTGCTCTTATTGTAGAAGGGGAAATTGTCAGCCACGTACTGGTAGATCTGGCTCAGAGTCAGCCGGCGCTCAGGGGCCCCGTGGATTGCCATGGCGATGAGCGCAGAGTAGGAGTAGGGGGGCCGGACCAGCTTCATCAGGTCCTCCTGAGAAGGAAGGGAGAACCAGCCTCCCAGCTCCCCTCCAGGCCCCCCGGCACCCCCGGGCCCCAGGTAGGGCCTCTGCATGCCGTAGTGTTGGGGGACGAATGGGGGTCCGGGGTTCCCAGGGGGCCCGGTGGTGGCCAGATAGGGGGGTGCGTTGATGCCCGAGCCATTGAACCACAGATAGGGGTTGTGGGTGGAGCTGGCGTAGTCGCCCAGGTCATAGGTGGACGGGGCGGTGCGCTGAGGGCTGGGCAGGGAGGGAGGAGGATAGTAGCAGTCGCTGTACATGCTGAGCTCCGGAGGCTCCTGGCCCAGGCTGGGAAACTGGGGGCCGCAACGGGGAGGTGACTGGTCCTGGGGCTCGAAGGAGGTCATAGTTTGGAGAGTGCTCACCTCTGGAAATGTCCTCTGTTGTCCTCCAGCTGCTGTCCTTGACACCAGGAGGGAGTTCCTCCCTGGACGACCTAGATTTTTGTTCGGTGATTTTCAAGTTTTCTGAGATCCTCTTTTATTTCTTCAGGTCACTTGAAGTCAGTGTTCATTTCCAAGGAAAAAATTCAAATATTTGATCTGGCTTGTCCCTTATCTCTCTCTTTCTTTCTTTCTTTCTTTCTCTCTCTCTCTCTGGGTCTCACACTCCACCCGTTTCTTTTCTTTGCTCTCTACCTGCTACCTAAGGATCGGTTGCCCTTGCTGTAAGTCAAAGCTGTCACCTGTCACACCTGTTTTATCTGTTTCCTTGGGGACACCCCCTGCCTCTTTTGATTGGTTGTTTACCCAGGTGAGCAGTTTGACATTGCACTTTTTTTGGTCAGACAAACTGCTGAGTTTCCCTCTAAGCATCCATGTATTACACTCATTTGATTATTAGTATTAATACATTGCAATCATTGTGATATTACATTGTAATGTTATAATAATAGTACTGTAACTGTAATAACAAGTTATCAGGCTGTTATAAAAGTTTTTTCCAGATCTTGATAATTTTAAGCGAATATCTGCATGTAGGCTACTAAGTGTTTTTGAGTCATCAATAGCCTAAATTACTTCGGTAATTAACAGTAGGGGGTGTTGTGTCAGAGACCCGGCTCACTTATAAAGGCTATCCTGGTAGGCAAAAAAGTAGGCTACATAATTGTTTCACAGTGTGACTGTTCCACATTTCTGGCGCCATCATGTGGATGAATATGAAAGCAAAAGCAGCTTTTTCTTTAATTTAACACGCTGTTGACTAACATTTTGCTCTGCATTCCAAACATCCCAATATCTACGAATTTAGGAATTTTACCAGTTTCCCGCTTCGATTCCATCTCTTGCCTGTGCTCGAGGAGATGGATATAACGGAATAAAAAGCACGTCAAATTATTTGATCAGCGGCATAAACTGTAACGTTAAACATAAAGACTTATAGCCAATTAGTATACCTAGCTACTGAACTTGCCTAGCCTACTTAACTTGTCAATTTGTTTTCTTTTCACTTTTAAAGGTAAGAAACAGAGTCTATCTAGTTATAAGCAGTGGTCCAAATGTTGCCATTTGGTAAAGTGCTTAAAAAGCTACGTAGAAAAAAAGGTACGTAGCTACTGTCCTGTACTGTAGCCTACTATACATTATAGTATAATATTTATAATATTATAGTATTTATAATATTATAGTACAGTAGACTATAGCTATATGAAATAGCCCAGTACAGTACACCTGCCTACTTTGAGTCCCTGAAACAACAAATACTGTAAGTGATTCGGGACAGTAGCTAGATCACACAGCTCGCTAGCTTCGCTGTTTTGTCAACGACAACTGTTCGTACGTAAAACTGGCTTTCTCACTAGCTAGTACAACTGGTATCTCCAGACCAGAATATCGGGTTGACTACAATGGCCGACGTTTTCCCATCGTCTGGCGAGTATACAGAGGACAGCGGAGAAGAGAGGATACAGCAGAACAAGGACTTAGAGAGGATGATTGAAGACATGGAGAATATATCAGGTGTTTGCTTCTGGAACCATACAGCGATTCAGATGATAATTCCCCACTTGTGTACACAAACAACCGCCTGCCATCCACCGATAGTGCCCTGTTCTCCCTCTGCCCAACTGTAGTGCATCTGACTTGGTTGGCCTATGACATGGTGGTGCAGCGGACCAGCCCCGAACTGTCTGACTCTCTCAAGAAGTTCGAAGAGGAGTACCTTCGCTGCAAGGCTGCCATCTGTGACTCCATAGGCCAGGACCAGGGGGCCTGCCTCAGGGATGTGGAGCAGTGCCAATTGCAGGAGCCCGGTTTTGACATAGCGATGGAGGAATGCCCAAAGACTGTGGATCACGCAGCCACCTCACCTCCTGCAACGGATGTGCCCTCAACGGATTAGCATGTATACATCTTCAGTCTGGTTTACACTGTTATGGAATATAGTCCAATCTCTGTAGCTGTGCAGGGCCTGGGATGGAGACCATGTCACTCACAAACAGGTTCTCTAAACGTTTGTTGTTTCGACATAGTTTGACATTGTGCTTGTTGTTTTTTTTCTCGCACGGAATAAAAGGAAACGTGGTTCAAAGTACAGTGTCTGCACATTTATTCGGCCAAAGTCAAAAAACACTATTTGATAGAGACATTGATGCAAGAGCTACAGCTGTTGATGCCTGTGCCTCTGACTGTCTTCCAGATGGAGCGAGCAGAGAAGAACTCAGAGGAAAGTGACCCGACCGCCTGCGTTGACCTGCAGCACGTGCTGAGAGGGCTCCACTCCATGTCTGAGTGCATGGACAGCCTGGCTCGTATGTCTGTCTCGTGTCTATCACACTTCTTTCACACCAGCATATCAGTAGGATCTCTGTTAGTTTTTTTCTTCGGCAGAATGGAAAATTACCCCAAAGCTTAGCAAAATTGCAGACATGCAAAGTGCATGATGCAACGGTCGCAGAACACCTGAAACGTTATCCCTGGCAACGCCCATATTCGAATT
This sequence comes from Osmerus mordax, assembly GCF_038355195.1. NCBI lineage: Eukaryota > Metazoa > Chordata > Actinopteri > Osmeriformes > Osmeridae > Osmerus > Osmerus mordax. Next base: position 12,863,059 of record NC_090061.1, read on the forward strand.
TTCCTCCACCAACTGATGGGCTGTCCAACCTCGTTTCAGAGGTTCGGGATCTGCCGTGTAGTATTACGATGACTGGCAGCCAGTCCCCTTGTCGTTTTTTGAGAGGCGGGTTAATGGACGTATCACACGCTCAACAATTCCTTATCAGATGGACTATCGCTTTCAGGTGTCTCATATGTTTCACTCTGCCACCGGGGACGGTTGATGGGCAAGCTATTAATCAGCACTGGCAACCACCCAGCAACCATCCAGCAACCACCCAGCAACCACCCAGCAACCATCCAGCAACCACCCAGCAACCACCCAGCAACCATCCAGCAACCATCCAGCAACCACCCAGCAACCATCCGCCCATTTCTGTCTCCTCCCCAGGCCAGAGAACATATCAGTTTTGTCTCCTATCACTTTCAGCCCCCGTAAACACAACCAGAGTCTTGGCTCTTCAGTCTGACAGTCTGACAGTCTGAGGCCTGTTTGTGATAGTCACACAAGTATGACCTGACGGCAGTTTGGAACACGTCCTTCTGATTCGCTGAACTGGGCGGCATGTGGACGCGTGATGTGGGAAGGTATAAAACACCTGGCTGCGAAACCAGGAGATCACACGCTCACTGACGGTGGAAACCTATTGTAGAAGAGACTCAAACGTGTCAATGACAAAGACCCCTGTGGGATCAGTGAATTTGGAATAGTGGTTAATGAAAGGAAACGTGAGACCCCGTGACTGTATGTAGGAATTATTGTCGTTTTTCAAACCATTTTTCAAATGTTGAGTCATGCCCAACGTTTGAAACAGTAAACGTCGTAGGCCTACTGTATGTATGTTTTTACTGTCCTGATATTGGGAGGTTTCCCATGACATTGTGTCCCCCAGTGCGGACCCAGCTGAGACAGTGTGACCTGATCGTGTGCCTCAGCCATCCTGACAAGATGGCTTCCCTGGAGAGACCTGAGGACACCTGGCCCGACACTGGGACCCGCTCCGAGGAGTGAGGAGGAGGAGGAGGCAGGGTGGGTACAAGCAGGAGAACAACAGACAACATCAATCATACTATATGATGGAACATCTTTAATGATGGAAACGACTAAATTCACAGTGCAAATGGGTGGGTGGGGGGGGGGGGGCTGAAGAACTGACACCATAGGACAAAACATCTCAGTAAAAAAAAAACAATTTACAACATACAACATTTTGCTTCAACTCAACACACACACAGTCCGCCCGGTGCTGTTGGGGGGGGGTGGGGGGGGGGGGGGGCGGTCATCGTCCGGCGGGGTACAGCAGGCAGGATTGTCTCTGGGCACTGGACTCTCGCTCCATGGCGTTGATGAGTATGAGGGGCGTCTGCGCGTGCTGGCCAATGATCTCCCCGACCGTGGGTAAACTCTGCAACACAGCGCACACAGCACACGCCCCCCCCCGCTGTCAGCACCCAGAACCTGCAGGGACGACCCCGCGGACGACCCCGCGGGCGCACGCATCCCACCGCGTCACCTCTCAAACTGAACGCTCTGTCGTCTAACGATTACATTCAGATGCCACAATAGGGCTGGGTCCCATTCACGCAGGTTGAAAGGGACCCAGGTCATGGCGGGTTGGTCGTGGTCTGGTTTACCTGGAAGCCGTTCAGGCCCGTGCCCAGGGAGTATTGCCCTCCTTCCTGACGTATCTGGATGTTGTACACCTTGTCAAGGAAGAGCACCATGAGGGTGTAGGGCTGTTGAGACAAGCCCCTGGAGCTGTCCCTCACCAAGAAGGCCCCATCCTGACACACACACACACACATCAGAGGAGGACTACATCCCGAATGACAAACGGCAAAGCCAAATGTGTTTCTCGCCAGAATGGTTGACGGTATGCGGCTGTGTTGGTGTGTCGTCAGGTTGCCATAGCAGAGAGGGACCAGGGTCTCGTCCTCACCTGGTTGATCCTTCGGAGCAACATCTCAGCGTGCTGCCTGCTCATCTGACCTCCATACCAGCGAGGGTCCATGCCCTGGAGGCATCACCATGGAGACAGAAACACACGGTTGGTTAGCGCCGGCCGACGTTCTCTAACCGCTCATGTTCCTGGTCACCCGTTGGATTGTGCTTGGATGTAATTAACCAGTTTCATTTGGAACATCAATAAACATACATTTACCAGTTACCTACGAGGGTATGTAACATGTGGTGCAACATCGCCATCTTGTGTCTAAGTGGCCTCAGTTACACTTTATCCTAGATCGAAAAAGTCCAGCTTTCACAGCACAAGGTGAAGCGCATAACTCATCTTACCGTGCTCGGTCCAGCCTGGGGAACGTTGTGTTGAGACGAGGGCAGGGCAGGGGGGGGCAGGGCAGGGAGGGGCAGGGCAGGGGGGGGCAGCGCAGGGGGGGGCAGCGCAGGGAGGCCCGGAGTGGACCGGCCAATAGCGGCTCTGTGAAAAACAAGGTGACATATCTTAGATAACCACCTTAACCTGCCTACACACAGGCTCAGGTTCTGCATGGTCTCAGTGGTTTGTTTGTTTTTTTTTGGGGGGGGGCGGGGACGGAAGCTTCCAGGAAGCTTCAGTTAGCTGTGGTAACTGAGCTGTGGTTTTACCTCATGTCAGGTGGCTTCGGGGCCATCAGCTGAGCAGACAGGCTCGCACCAGGGTGCGGGAAACCGAAGGGACTGCCATCTCCTGGACACAACATGAAATACCACCACAGCATTGGCTGAAAACCACACACACGATCGATACAGCAGTCTCAATTCGCAGTACCTGGTCACCTAATCTTCTTGTACGACTGCATTTTGACATTTTGACAACAGAGAGACGTGTGTCAGCAAGTAGATGAGCTGAGTGTGTGGGGGTCTGCGTTGCGGGGTTACCTACTGGAGATAGGAAGGTCTGTCCTGAGGGCTCCGGCTACACATGGCTTCCTGCTCCGGTCCACCTGGGGAACAGCGGGGCCTGGTGGAGCTGGTGGGAGGGGACGAAGAGGACCGGCGTCACCCAAACGTGTGTGACCACACAGCTGTGCATCCTGCTGGGGTCAGACTTACCTGGGCCCGCCTTGGGGAACGGTCGCTGGGGGGCGGCGTTGGCCCTAGGTGGGGTCGGCCGGGCGGCCTGTCGGCAAGAAAGGGTTTGATGGGTGATGTGAAAAGGGGGAGGAGCGGGGAGGGGAAGTGTGGGTGTGAGGACGGCAGCGGGGGAGGAGACTCACGCGGGAGGGAGCCGCCCCCTCCGGGCGCTGCGGGGGCCTGGGAGCCCGGCCTGCCTTCACACAATCTGCACACGCATCAGACACACACGTATAGACACACACACACAAGACTCGCAGATGCCTCGTAATAATATCATCTGCAGTATTCCAGGAGGAATATGTACAGTTTGACCTGATGAATCAACCGCTCAATGCCCTTGCGTCCTCACAAATTGGAACAAGTCGAACTATTCCAGGTGAACCTTTCACAGATGAACCCGTTTCAAAATATATATATCTAATCAGAAAAATACATCAAATACAGACCAACGCTTTTTTATTATGATGTGTTACGGCTCAGTGAGGAGCACAGTGTCCGGTCCCCCGTTGCGGTTCCATACCTATGTAGCCGTCGTTCCCCAGGGGCTGAGCCAGGATGCGAGCACGAGGGATGTCCTCCCTGTTCTCCGAGGGAGGCTGCTCGTAGTCCTCGTCGCTGTTGTCCTGCCCTCCGCCCGGCTCCTCCGACAGGGGACACACGTAGTTCTCCTCCGCAGTCTCATAGTCGTTGTCGCTGTCATCCTGGATGGGAGGACAGGCGGAGGTGGGGCAGACACGAAGGGAACACGACCACAGACACGGGGGGTTGTTGGAGTTGTAAAGAAGCCCTCCTGCTGAACAGTATGGGGGCTGGAACTGTTCTAGGATCTCATGCGTAGCCCCAAAAACTCAACAACAGAGTTGACAAACTTACAAACTCCTCACGACCCCATATTTCTTCCTGTACAAAGTCTACAGGAAGAAGAGAGAGATAAGCAGTGAGAACAATAATATATATACCTTTTGTTTGTATCTTAAACTATGTTCATATAACCAAAGTTAATAGATTTTAATAGTTTGGCTGTACAATACCTTGTTGATTGTACTTGTGTTCTGTAGGTCTGTGAGAACAGGACACAAGGACATGTCACATAGTATTGAATGAAGTGGTTAATTCATCAGGTCAAACAAGGAATAAAAAACTGCAGCAAATATTGAAAAGTGTTGTCTCACCTTCGTCCAAAGCCTCTCTTCTCTTCTCTCTTATTAATCTCTGTACATATCCTAGTGATGATGCTAAAATACACAACACTAAGTAGTTACAAACCAAATACATAGGAAATACTTAAACATTTCCTCAACTCCTCTTGCCTGTCTTGTGGTTTTTGTAACTAGAGCAACAAAAATGACACTTCCTCCTCCGTACATTGAAACTAAACTGATATCACAGTTGATAATGCTGGCCAGTCTAATGACTGTTAGCAGCACTAGTACAGAAATAGCTTTGTGTAACGTGAGCCGTTATCATGACCTCACAAAGCCTCTCACACCAATCCCTAGCCTCAGTGTATGTGTGGCTTAAGATATTGTTGTGGATGTCAGTGTATGTGTGGCTTAACCCTTGTGCTGCCTTAGAGTCACATGACCCAAAGGTTCATAACGAACCATCGTTGTGTTTACCCAATTTTACCCCATACAAAAACAAATAAAAATAATTTTCTTTTAACCATTGCAATGTGGGGGGTCTGAGACAGCCCGACAGTTAAAAGAAAATGCTTCACTTTGTTTTTGTATGAGGTAAATTTGTCGCAATACGACGGTGGGTCACAATGACTGATGGGTCAGAATGACCCGAAGATAACACAAGGGTATCGTTGTGGATGTCAGACTTACGGAATGTGCTTGCTTGGGAACTTCTGCAGATCATTCTCAATCATTTCCTAGAAACACCAATGAATCAGCGGCAAACATGAAGAGAAAAGAAACGCATATGGCTTTGCATGGTGAAATGTCCGTGAGAGATATTATTGGTGGAAGGGATGGCGCGTGTACTAACCAGGAACCTCTCTCCTGTGATGTTGTTTCTCATCACCACTTTGTCACAGCCGGACAGCTTCAGCTGAAGAGGGGTCATTCACAGTTTTGTCTCATGCAAGGCCAGCTTTCTCACTTGCTGATGCTTAGATGTTGCTTAACTGTATGTGCGGCATCACTATTTGACAGTATAGTATAGTATCTTCTTCAGAGTTCCTTGTTGACTGAGAAAAACCTGGTTTTTCACCCCATGGAGCATAAACAAACTTTCTTTCGTCTTACTCACAGGACACATGACTGCTCTCAGATCTTTCTCATGTGAACAATAGAATGACATTGTTTGTACATTGGACACCCTGCCTTGACACAAATGAATTTGTCTTGAATAGAATAATGCCTGCACTTGTTTGGGCTCCCCCCCCCCTTTTCACAAGAACCATTTGGAAAAGACTTCGAAGCTCAGGCTTACCTTGTTCATATAGTCTGCCAGGCTGTGAGCGCTCCACACCTGCACCTCTGATCTGGACGGAATGCTTTCTAGACTCATGGCTATCTTCTCTTCCTACTTTCTCTCAGATACACAGACAGTAGGTCTAGGAGATCTGCCCCAAGACAACAAGACCCATCGAGATGGAGAGACATAGAACTGTATTACGAAAGGAGAAACTGCACAAGGCACCAGCAAGCTACCAGTATACCACCAGACCGACCTGCAAGGAGTTTACACTTCCTGCATGGCGTTTATCCAAGACGGCGAGATCATCACAGCTGCTATGTCGAGCGTTCCGTGTAACTGCGCTGTGACATTGAGGGGTCCAACCCTCACAGTCAGTGTCACACCCAAGCCTTTCCTGTAAAGCCCGGCCAAAAGAGGAAGCACAAGGCCACAGACCATTTCAAAGTGGGCGTGCTTCTCACCGTGCAAGGCCTTTTGTGAGCGTAGAGGCCAGTCCCACTGTTTGTCTTAAAGTGGCATCAGAACATGCTTTACTGCGTGCCATCTGTGTCGGAACGCAGCAGGAAGGGCCTCGGTCAAAGCCTATCTGCTCCGTTTATATCGTGTTTTTTGACGCTCTGCTCTTCTGTGGTTTCATGGGTGTGTAGAAAAATACAATAAAAAATTGATTAAATTAAATTAATTCCACCTTGGGAATATATCCAGCCTGTCCCTTAAGATCTCCTTCATTCATTGTCCTAAAACCGTGTGTCTAAAAGACTGGTTTGTTTGTCCACTCAAGTGATTTACCACCCATCTATATCACTACTCAATCATGATGTGTTACATTAGCTTGAATAGAAGCCCTGAACCCCATTCTATCTTTCAGTCTTCTGTTATGTAGTCACATCCACATGTTTGAAAATGCTAATGAGGAAAGCTACCTTGCCCGGGTTGTAAACCTCCGTCAGAGGAGGTTCTCTGTGTGTGTGTGTGTGTGTGTGTGTGTGTGCGCGCTTGTGTGTGTGTGAGAGAGAGAAAGAGAGAGACAGAGAGAGAGAGAGAGAGAGAGAGAGAGAGAGTGTGTGTGTGTGTGTGTGTGTGTGGCTGTTCGGACAGGCCTCCTGTTAGGGCATATCCAGCCCACCCCTGGATCTCTGGTATCTCACACCCAGGTGAGAGAGGAGGGGAGCAGGGGGAGAGGCTGATCAGTCAGCCCCCCTGACCCCCAGGCCAGGCTGGATGAATACAGGAGGATCCCTGGGGGGTCCCCGGCCATAGAATGACACCACCCCAGGCTCTTTCTTCCTAGCCCCCCTGATGTGACATATACCTCCACACGCACAGATATCTAAAACTGTGAATTACACGGCTTACTCACAAACTACTTAAACTAGGAAATGTGTTGTGTCCAGTGAGGATGTGTAATCATTGTGTAATCTGCTTGATCTGCAATGACTAAAACATTGAGGTCTTGGAGATCAAACCGTTCGCCGAGGGCAGGCGAGTCAAGCAGCTTTCTAGAGCTTTCTGTATCTTTGTTATGCTTAAGCAGCCCTCCAAGAGGAAACGGGCCTTTTGTAGGCCAAGGCAGACAGACAGCAACACACACTCAGCCCAGCTTGCTCCTAAACATAAGGCCTGCTACCTGGGTTAGTCTGGACCGAAAGGGGTGTGTGTGTGTGGGTGGGGGGGTCAGCGTGAATCAAGGGGCGGGAAGGATCCCCGAGCCTGAAATTCATTAGCACACAGCAGGGCAGCGTGGGTAAACCAGGACCTCGTCAAAGCACCCCCTCCCAGATGAAAGCTGGGGAGGAAAGGAGATGTGGGAGGCGTGAATATGTCATTTGTGTCATTCTGGTTTACATCTTAACAGTGTATTGTGTCAGTGATGGAGAAGCATGACAATGCGTAGCATATTCTACGTGCACACTGAATGTTGACTTATCTCTCAGCCTGCCTTTTAGAAGGACACAGACTGTGGCTGGTCTGATGTTCTGGGCCTTTTCATACACCCCATGCTTATATCGCATGTCAAACCCATTCACTTTGAGTGAAAGTAATCATACTATCTTCTGTATAGGTTCTTTGTGGGTTGTAAACAACTACAAACCCTGTTGTTTGAAAGCACTGGCTGATAGTGAAAAGAGCCGTTTCCCATGAGGCTTTGTGTGGTGCCCAGAGGGGCCCAGCAGTGTCCTGTGTCCTGACACACAACAGGTCTACAGGTCTTCTAACAGGGCCCCTGCTACAAGACCAACAGTAGTCAATGACCAAGAGCCTATGTATGAATGAATAAGTTATGACTTATTGACCATCCTTACAGACCCAGTTGGGATGAGCAAAGTTGCTTGAATGGAACACATTAGCAAAGATAAGTGTGGGTCAGTCAGTAAATGACTGACCCCCCCCCCCCCCCCTTATACTCCAGCCCCCATCTGCCCCCTCCATTCCCCCTGGCCTAGACCCCCTGATGTAGGTAATATCCCTTCTATCAGTCATTCAGTTCAGACAACACTGGCAGATTTATGGCATGTCCAACAGAGAGGGACATTTCTGTGCATGGGGGGGAAGGTCTTTCAACCCAGGTGGGCTGAGGAGAGAGGAGAGTCTGGAATTTGGTGATCCTAATAACAGTTATTCCTCCACAAATACATGTTACCTGGGTACATCCTATTCAGATATAAACTGACTCTAATTGTATATTTAAGTTTACAATTGTAGGTTAACAGTCTAATTGAATGCATATTAGGCAATATGAGAAAATAAATACGAGTGAAATTATTCTCTCAATAATGTAACCTAATGCACGTGCTAAGAGACTACAAGCTATTTGCTTAGCCCCAAGCCAAAGTTATATAAGATTCAGTTGTCTTATTTTACTCATTGTGATGTAGTAGCAATTACTTTCTCATTTGTGTCAAGGTACATGCGGTCTATTCAGGATTACCATGCGAAACACATCAGATAACATACCGGTACAAGGGTTTCCTTTCGGTTTCCTTCAAAGCCTTGGTCCCCATGGAATACTTAAACGTGCTACCAATGCCACATCAACATCAAAGGAAGGTTGAATCAACGATGGATCAAGACCTGAGCCGAGGTGTTGACGGGACCACGTTAATCCCTAGTTAGTGTATTCACTGTGGCCATTTACCCATTATTATTACAATGAAAGGCTATTACAGCTGACCCTGCTGACGTGTAAAATGATATGATGGGCAATGAAAAAGAACAAATGTTTAGTCAAGATACCGAGTAGCTTAAAGTATTTTTTTATTTATTTGACACACGGCATTGCGATTCCATAAATACATAAAACATTTACAAAAGTATAGGTAGCCTACTCAACGGTGAGAAATTGTGATATAGGGTGAAACGTGATAATAGATTAAAGTGCGAGAAAGAAGAACATCAAAACAGGAAGTAGGTATAGTTCGACGTTTTCTATATTTTGTTTCCAGACCTACAAGTCCCTATAGGCAAACAATTGCACAGTTTCTTCTAATTTACTTAGATCTGTGCCCGCGGTTTTTCCGTCTGAAATGTCCATGTCCGTTACCATTTTCTCTTCGGGCGCACACATGTTTTACAATCACCTGGGAGCAGTTTTCACACTTCACCGTGCAGCACCAGTGAAATTTACAGTTACAGCTGCTGACCACCTCGATGCGTCTCTCCTCCACTCTCAGGCCGCATTCGTGGCACAGTCTGCGGCAGCTGCGTCTCTCCCACTGGGTCAGGCCTTCTCCGTGCTGCAGACACTCCCGCCCCTCAGTGCCATGTAGTCCCAGACTGGCGTTCCTCCCGCAGTAGTCTGGAGAGTCTTCCTGGTAGATTAGCTCAGTCGGTGCAATGTTGTTGAATGCGCCCGCTAAGGCCCCTCGGTTGTCAGCACTGTTCCCAGCTTTGACCCGCCTCTTGTCCATCTCGAGTTTCTGCGCCTGATCATGCTTGACCTTCAGGTAGTTGCCGATGTCTCTGAAGTCAGACAGCTGCATCCAGCAGGTTTGGATGCTGCAGCTCTCAGACATGCCATGGCACCTACAGATGCGCTTCATAGTTGCCTTCACCGCCTGCACAAAATAGAAAAATGGTGGTGAGCTTGTGGTTGAATAAGTTACAGGTTTGATACGCAACGATTTCATGCGTCCATGCAGTGAAAACAATGTTTGCTGGATAAAAAAGGTATGCGCCCTTGTGCTTCCCAGCCCGTGCGTAAAACCTACCAATCGTCCGGCCTCATTGTTGTGAAGGTTAACAGCAGCGCGTGAATCCTGCCCTGTCTCGAGAGCGTCTACGTACTGTTTGGAAATCCTCTCTCCAAATTCTCCATTGTCACTGCAGCCTCCCCATATCCATCCGCGGCCCCCTGTAGGAACAGCCAAACATAACTTATTAACCCTGCTATAAGTGGTCATAATTACTGTGTATTGCAACACGTTACAAGCTCCAAGAAAGAGAATGTTCTTACCCATGTTGCCATTCCTCGAGGTGTCACAGCCACAATTGTCCAATTCCCCAAGACTACAATTCCGAGTCAGAGTGTACATGACACCTGCTGCGCTTATTGCGTGCACGAAGGAGGTCTCTCTCGTGGCTAGAGAGCAAATCACAAAGTTAAATGATATGTCCAAGCGTTCAGGGATCATCATCTCTATTTATAGGCGTCCAACGCATGCGTGTTTATAAGGCATTGGTGGTTACATTTTATGCACGTTGGATCTTGACTTTTGCCAGCTCCGAAGACGGAATACGCTACTTAACTATTTCTGCTATAATTTTCTAGCGATTTTAAGCACATTCCAGCAATCGTTTTTAGAGAATCTTACCGCTCCGCAATCCTTTAAGTTGGAGCGCGCTCTCCGGACAGTTCCACCTGTCCAACGCAAACTGGTGTTTGCACTCTTCTATCCCGCTCTGCGCGCCCACCTGCACGCTTCTGGCATAGGTCAGATATGAGGACGCCTGGGGGAGAGACAGTATACACGTGACTGTGATGCAGAAATAACCAAAGAACCAACACGCAATATACAAGTTATGCATGCTGAACAAATCATTTTAATAATGTATGTTTTTACCTTGGACCCGGTCATTAGAAAGTTATTCACTGCCCTGGAATATGCGGAGAAAGACATTGTTAACGTATTTAATTTTTAACATATTTTTGTAATACAATGTCAGACTTTGCTGATTGAAATGAAAAAGGTAAGGTCTTACCATGCATCGCCAAGACTGTGTGTGGAGAAAACGAATAATGTCTGCAGCCAAAACCACGAGTGGGAAATCATCGTGAGCTAACACTAAAGTAGCAACCAGACATGAGATGAAGATACAACTTTCTCCTTAAATTTAAGGGTCAGAATGGGAGACAAATGAGACCTTTGTCCATTGTCTCGACGCCCAGAGGACTCTGATTGGGTGATGAGAATAAGGAAACGCCTATGAGGACTTCAAAGGGGAACAGGACGTAAAGGTCTTTCTCTGGCCGCGGGCAACGCCACACCATCACAGATAGATTAATGGCTTAATGCAGAACCCCCTCGGGAGGGATTGGAAAGACGAGACCAATAAACAAACTAATGGAATCGGAATTTTAAAGCCACCAGTAAATTCAGACAAGGACTCTTAAGTGATTACAATATTTAATACATTTGTTCAATATAAAATACAATTCTCAAATACAAAATAGCAATGTTAAGTTTAAGTTTACATACAATGTAATAACATTTGACAATATTTACAGACGTATGACAGACAATACTGACAGTTGCCATGTATCTTCAAGTGACAAATAAACTGCATGCACGCTCGTGGTTCTGAACTAAATAAAACGTGTCTTTCAAGAGTGAGCTCGTGAAGTGCGTTTAGGTGAATAGTGAACAAAGATAACATGATAACAAGATTGTTGGTAAAAACTGATAATATTCCTGATTCAGGAATAACATAAATCATTCTAAAATATTTAATACTTAAATAACACACGTTAAAGTCAGGATATTAGGCAATGTTCGCCGTGGAAACACGTGCGCGGTGCCTTTGCTTGGTTTTGTTATGTGGCTTGCGCCCTCTCTTCCTGCGCGCACAGTAGTATTTGGTCACCACCTGCGTGCACCTCTCACACTTCACCGTGCAGCACCAGTGAAATTTACAGTTACAGCTGCTGACCACCTCGATGCGTCTCTCCTCCACTCTCAGGCCGCATTCGTGGCACAGTCTGCGGCAGCTCATTGTCTCCCACTGGGAAAGGTCCTTGCCTCCATGCAAACACTCACGGCCCTCGGTTCCCTGCAGGCCCAGGCTCTGGTTCTTGACGCAGTAGTTTGGGGAATCCTCCAAGTAGATGAGCTCCGAAGGGGAGATGCTGCTGAAAGCGCCGGCCCCTCTGTTGTCAGCAGTGTTCCCAGCTTTGACCCGCCTCTTGTCCATTTCGAGTTTCTGCGCCTGGTCATGCTTGACTTTCATGTAGTTGCCGATGTCTCTGAAGTCAGACAACTGCATCCAGCAGGTTTGGATGCTGCAGCTTCCAGACACGCCATGACACTTACAAGTTCTCTTCATCGTCGCTTTGATGGCCTGTCAAGTGATGAACAAGTTATACGTTTGTCCTATCACCGAGGTCATGCAAATATATGTTTACTGTAGCAAAATCTATCTCTTACCAGTCTTCCGGCCTCGTTGTTGTGCAGGTTGACAGCAGCGCGTGAGTCGTGGCCATTCTCTAGAGCGTCAACGAATCGTTTGGAGATCTTCTCTCCAAACTCCACATTGTCACTGCAGCCGCCCCAAATCCACCCTTTTCCACCTATAGGAATTGTCAGAGTATGATTTAGAATATATATAACAACAAACAAACAAACATTCGATATAGCTTATAATTTATACAGTCTTAAGTCTTTCAATAATAATAAAAAAAAACATTTGCGTGACGTACCCATCTTGCCAGTCTTCGAGTCGTCACAGCCGCAGTTATCAAAGTCTCCCATGCTGCAGTTCTTGATCAGTGTGTACATAACTCCCGCTGCACCGATGGCGTGGACGAAAGACGTTTCTCTCGTGGCTGTGATACGAAAAAAGAATACGTACGAATACAAATTAACCATATGTACCTCAATTGTCATACAATGTAGACTACAATATACATGGGCTACTACTCCATTTATAGCCTATACATAAATATACTAAGACGCACATTAAAATACCATAATTGTAGGCTGTAGACATACATTAGCCTTGTAATTTGTATTCAGTGCAGAATTGGAGATGTGAGAGGCATTATGATCATGATTTATTCTCACCACTGCGAAGTCCGCTATGAGTGGATAACTGGAGCGCGCTCTCCGGGCAGTTCCACCTGTCCCAAACAAACTGATATTTGCATTCCTGTATTCCACGCTGTGCGCCAGTCTGAACGCTGTTCGCATAGGTCAAATAGGCCTATAGGGAGATACGTAAACACATATTAACATTTGAAGAAAAACGTGATAAAAATGACTTGGTAAATGTGTTTTTTTGTCAAATTAAAACTTTTATTTTTACTATGAATTCTAAATATGCCTATAACTCAGACCGAGTCATCAAACCAATTTGAAGCACTAAATATGGTTCAGGAGGCAACTCCAAGTCTGTAATGTGCACAAATATACCTTTGGTCCTGTCATGAGGAAATTGTTGACCGACCTGCAGGGAAAGAAAACGAAACACTTGTCAAGTCATGTTCCTTAATCTAATCAACTCAATTTAGCAAATTAATTGAGTTTGATGTGATTTTAAAAACTGTTCAAGAAAGACATAAATTCATACCAAGCCGAAGCTGAACGAAAATGCACTGCACAAATAGACAGCAGCAGAGATGTGAAGAGTTGGCAGAATCCCATTGTAGTTGAGTCCTCTGCGTCCCACGGAGGCCTTTGAGTATCCAAGTAGGTACTGAGGTACCGCAGTCCTATAGCGAGAATGCCAACTGAGTGGCTAGGGGGCAAAGGTAAGCTATTTATACTGTCGTTCTCTTTGATTGACAGATTTGTTTTGCTGGTAACATTTCACTGTGAAAATGTGACGACGGGGTCATTGGGTGTCGCGCTATACAGAGGTAGGAAATGTCGACGCATAAGTGCACTTCAAAGCACTGCCACAGACACAGTTAAATAGCCCCTCATCCAAGTTTTCCCAGGCCATATTCATAAAACTTTTTATTTATTTATATAAAATCGTTTTTTTACAAAGCCATGCAGCCTACTAATTGCATACATGGATTAGTGTAGATATTATTCAAAGGCCTACGTGTACTCCTCTTTGTGTAGTTAGGCCTACATTGTTGTATAAATCATATATCAAGGCTGCTTGTTGAGCCATTTGGTTCGTTATAAATGACCGTCATTCAAGAAACGGTAAAAATACAGGGTTGTGTATTAAATCGCAAGTAAATCACTGATTCTATGCAAAAATAAAACCAATACACTTCAGTCTGTGTGTATACTGGGACTGCACTTAGGCTAATTCATATTAGTATATTCCAAAGTATTATCTGGTTAGGAGGGTCATTGTTTTCCCCAAGTATATGCTTACCCTGGCTTTATATTTAGGAAATCTGTTCTGTGGGAATTAACATCAGTCTACTAGTGAACCAAAGTTATAAAGTCATTCAGTAACGTGGTCTATAGAGCCAAGTAAATATTCCCTCGCACGTCGGCGACGTTGGCACGGCGGTGATAATAAGATAATACCTGACCCCCTGCTGGGAAAGGAGGAATCTGGGTGTGAAATGAGTCTGGAGGTGGTGGAGTAAAGAAAAATACAATGAAAGATAGACATGTTTGGATTCGCGGTCCTTCTGATGTTGAACTGCTAATTAAAATAAAATCGACGTAGCCTAGGTCAAGTCTGACACAACAGTCATTTTAAAACGCGAAAAAAGGATAGCGTGTCGATGACCGTGTTATTATTTTTACACCAAAATACATGACATCATCATAACAGCTCTGATATCTCGCACTCTATCATCATGTGTGAGTTTCTATTAATTCATATTCAACTGTAGGTCATTGGATTATGTGATTTGATACGAGAGAAGTTAGTTCACTGATCGCTATTGATGGCTATTGATTAACATGAGACAAGTTACAAATCCAATCGCCTTGACATGTTAAACCCCCCAAGTAAACCACTCAAAATCCCCTTAAAATAACATATCATGACGGCGACACAATAGATGGGTGCTTGGGAGAGGCATATCAAGACAATAGAGCTGCGAGCAAGTGGCGATAATCCTGACTAATTAGATATAGAACTGGTCAATTTGACCATCACACCTGAAACCTAAACCCAAACACCTAACCTACTCGCGAAAGAATAAAAAAGCGATTAAACGATCATCTCTGATGACTGAAGACTTCAACATCCAGGTTAGGCTATAGGGTTAGTCATTTTATAGCAGTTTTACCCGTGTTTTTAATTGGTTAATAATCTGGTAGATAACCGCCCATCAAACTGGGTGTTGCCTAATTTAGGTTTAGCTGTAGGCCTATTAGCCTCCTAGCAAAACGGCGATATAGCCATCGAAACTATAATGTGTTGAATCACTCATTCTGAATATATCATCATTATCTTTGGCATGAAGAACGACAACTTTGACGTGGAAGAGGCCACAACGATTCTTGAATTAAAAAAAAGGTCTTAACCTTGTTTAGCTGAGCCTTTGACCCTTTGAGACATGTAATGCCTTACATCAACTGGTTGGCAGGTGTCGTTGACTAAAATTTATTTTTCAGGAAGTTGACAAAGAAATACTTAGGCCTATAGCCTACCATATAAACACGGTTGTAAGTTATAGACCTACAGTGCATTTGTGCTGGATTCGTTGTGTATTGTCGTTCTTATCCGCGGGAAGTTTGGTATGTCCCAGACAGTGGAATTAGTGTAAAACGTGTTTAATTAACAGACACCCATCGGTCTGTGCCAACCGTGTTGCATTTATTGGCGTCTAAAGGTTGAGATGAGTGGAGTAATACAGTGGAGAATGACAGGGGAAATGACGGGCTAGACAGCCGTGGCGAGGTGGCAGGATTTGCGACGCCAGTGACCCCTGTCTTGGATGAGAAGACTCCAAAGCGCCATTTGCAAGTGTCAACGCACACCGCGGAGAAAGAATGGCTTGTCGTATGTCTTTGTCAATTAGCGGGCTACATTATGGCCGTTGGCATATGTATTGTCATTAAAAAGCCTATAATTTACTCAGACTTGTTGATATTTAGTCATAGTAATTTTCATAGGGATTAATGCAGTTTTCTACAAAGGCCCAAGCGGACAGGAACATCATATTATTATTTTTGTCTCAAATACAGAAAGGCCATAGAATGAAAACGGAACGCTTCAAATAATTTGGTGTCACCCATGTATCTTTATTTCATAAATAAAAGTAAAAAGTTGATTATGAAAACACTTCACAGAATAGTGTCTGATACACCCCTCCCCACCCCCACCCCTTCTTTGTTTGTCTGAGCGCCTGCCTGTCCCTCCATATGTGGCACAGTAGCAGCACATGTTCATGATAGATAAAGATCAGACTCAGGCCCCCCACCCCACCCCCTCAAGTAGAGAGGCCCAGTGTAGACACCATATAACCTTACAGCGTCACACAGAGCACCATAGCACCCGAGTCAGAACATAACAGAAGGCGTTTTAATACTATGACAACCAAAACAAAGTGCTTCCTTATTCTTCCTTTCTTCTTGCCGTGGCATGACCGGCCCGTGTCGCCGTTCCCCCCCCCTCGGGTCAAGGCGTGGCGTCTCCTTTCCTCTCCTGCTCGATGGCTGAAAGAGGACACATGGCACAGGCCCTGTTAGCATGTCGCTGTGGGTGGGGTGGCGGGCGGGCGGGCGGGGGGGGGGGGGGGTGGGTGGGGGGTGAGGCAGAGCTGTGTTCAATAGAGGGCGTGTATAGGATGAATGTTGTTGCCGATGATGTGGTGTGGGCAGGGCGGGGCCGGGGGGGGGGGGGGGGTGGGGTGTGGGGGGGTGGGGGGGGGGGGGTGGTGGTGGGGGGGTGGGGGGGGGTGAACTGCAGGGGTTCTGACGTGAAGCTGCTGACATGCGGAAATGACTGTGGGTGAGATGGAGGGGAGAGAGAGATGGATGAGGATGAGAGGATGGTCGGAGCGTACCACACCCTTTGTTAAGACGCTCACACAAACACACACGAATACACACACACACACTAACACGCAAACACACGCGCGCCGATCAGGTCACGTACTCTCTTTGGTGGGCAGAGGGTTCTTTTCTTTCGTCTCAGTCTTCTTCAGCTTGGTTTTGTCGAAGCTGGCGATCTCTGTCAGGTCCGGTTTGTCAGACATTTTGGCTATTTGCTGGAGGGAGACGGAGAGGGAGAAGGAGGAGAGAGAGAAGGGAGTGGTAAAAGGGAGGAGAGAGAGAGAGAGAGAGATGACAGGGAGGAGAGACAAGAAGCGAGAGAACAGCTTCAGCATCTGCATAGCATTAACTAGCTGTAATCAGGGAAGGATTGGGTGTGTTTGCATTCAACGCATTCAGATGTGAATTATCTGAGTTGTGTGGCCATATTTATGCAGGATAAGTGATGAAATGGGATTTAGGTTTGTAACTGACAGTTAGTCATTGATTATTAATGCAGCCTTCACCGTTAGCAGAGCGTCAAACACACACACACGCTCGCACACACATGGAGAGTGGTTCCCTCCCCCACACGTGTTCCCCCTCTCTAACATGCGAACTCGTGAGAACATGCTTGAAGGCACATACATCTAACATGTGTGTCTATCCAAGTTGACATCTCCACCGCACTGCTACACGGTCGACTCTCCTCTTTGTCTCTGCTTTCTGTCTGGGC
>NC_090061.1:12882992-12958484 GCF_038355195.1 Osmerus mordax
TCACATACAACAAAGACTGGGAAATTAGGAAGTATCAGCTTTGCTTCCCTCTTTGCTCATCTATTATAGATGTGCTTTTTTGTCTATGAATAATAGAGCAATGTTTTCAGTTCTTAAATATTTAGCTGTTTTCCTAGCCTTCAAATATTTATAGTGGCAGTCCACTCCTTGTTAAAAAGAGTGGTGCATCTATTAAGCGTGGTGGAAGTGGTTACCGTTAGAGGGGAGCCAAGTTTGATTGCTTTGTAATGCCCTGGTCTGCTTTTTGGTGTGTGTGTTTGTGCGCGTAAGCACGTGTTTATGTGCCAGTCGACTCAGCACAGCCCCTGCATTCTCAACAAGGAAGCCCCATCCATAGCCCTTGGCGAGAGGGGGAAGATGTCTTTGCTAAAACCCCGTAGTAACTTCTGAGTTTTGTTCGAAATACTTCCTTTTTGAACACCCGTGAGAGGAGTCTCGAGGTAGAGAGAAGGGACTGTTGAACATCACGGCTGTAGAATTGGACTAAAGGGGCTTAGCATCACACGACATTTCAACAATAAGTGTACGAGCCAAGTTTAGAAAAGACGAAGAGAAAGTGTTGGAAAGAACAAGAAACAGTTGGCTGTCTCCAAGCTTCAACTTATTATCATATAGAGAAGAGAGAGAGAAAGAGACAGAGACAGAGACAGAGAGAGAGAGAGAGAAACAGAGATAGAGAGACAGAGAGAGAGAGTGTGAGAGAGAGAGAGAGAGAGAGAGAGAGAGAGAGAGAGAGAGAGAGAGAGAGAGAGAGAGAGAGAGAGAGAGTTTATCTGCATGTGTCTGCATGGAACTGTGCTCTGAGAGTCTAGCCAACTTGAGTGGGTGGATTAAGAAACAAGATGACTGCCAGGAAGATTTTGAACCCGTTTGACAATTTCTCATGCTCATTTCTCCGTTCATGAAAGACTCTCCCAGCCTCAGTTTGGCCCCACAGCCTCCTGTCTGGCCCCAGAGCACCCCCCTCCCCACACACACACACACACACACACACTATATCCAGCCTTCCTTGGCTTCCACCCCACAACTGAACCCACACCCCCACAAGGCAAAAAGGCTTTTCCTGTGTTACCCTTCTCGCCCACTGACTCCACGTTGTCTCTCTCCCACATGTCTATCTCTCACTTTTCTCTCCCCATCCCTCAACGTCATTCATTGCAGCAATGCGTCCGTCCAACTTCCCGTTTTGGGAAAGGAGTCTTTCATGACTATATGTGAAAAGTCCATTAAGCTCCATTCCTCTCCACACCAAGCACACCACATATCTCAATCGAATCGTTCTAAGGTCTGGTTCTGTGTCATGTTTGAGCAGGTAGGTTCTATACATCCATTGATAGGGTTCCACGGGAGTTGTGTGCATTTGGGTGGGTGTATTGAAGGACCTCATCCCCTCGCAGCGCGACGCTTCCTAAGAACCCCACTGAACGGCTCCGGCCCTGTCAGCTCCTCGCTCACTCCCCTCGCTATTCGGAGCAGCCTGTTGCCATGGTAACCCCGGTTCCGGCGGCGGCAGCGTATTCAGCCGAAGCCTCTAATGTATGACCACCCCCCCCCCCCCCCCCCACACACACACACACACACACACACACACTCACTATACACACTTTAACCCCCTCAACCTCATTGAAGAGTAATGCTTTGTGTCACTGTCATGCCCAGCGTTCAGGACCCTCCTCGGGTCTGCAGCCTCGGCGGCCACCAGCCTCCCTGCCAGGTGTTCAGTCACAGTACACAGCATCAAAGTCAGAGGGGGGCCGTGCGAGCATGTGTGTGCTAGAGATAAAGAGAGAGAGAGAGAGAGAGTGAGAGAGAGAGAGAGAGAGAGTGAGAGAGAGAGGGGGGGGGGATGGAGTCTAGGAGAGAAAGGCAGAGCTCACCCTAGTGCAGACATAAAGCTGACAGGATTCTGTAGGGGAGCTCTATACGAGTATCCTACAGTGTGTGTGTGCGTGTCTGTGTGTGTGTAGAAGAGGGTTGCATCCTGCATCAGCCTCCTTAAGCTTTACTGTCATATCCACTTCAGCTGAAAGAAGTAGTGGGTGAGAGAGAGAGGGAGAGAGACACTGCAAGACATAGAATAACAGCATAGTGCTGCTGTTATTCCCTCTAACCGTCGACAATTTGTCTACACCATATCAATAATTACGGTGTAACTAAATGTTTCATATTGAATTTAATTATGAGTTCCCTGTTTAGAGAAAAGGGCAGGGAGAATTAGAGTGAGAGGAAGGCAACGTGTGTGTGTGCATTAGTGAGTGTGAACAAAGGTTGTGCTCGCGTTAATGTGTTGTAAGTGAGGTCAGCTCCGAACAGCCCCTCCTGGTTTCCTGGCTCTGCCAATCAGAAGGCTCTTCTCATCACGATCTAGATTCTCTCTGTCTCCCTCCACGACCCGTCAACAGGAAAAAAGATTATGTCAGTTTCCCTCCCACAATCCTTTGCATCCCCAGGTTGCAGAGAGTCGCTGTGTAGGTATGTACTGATGCCTGAGGACAACATGTTGTTAAAATAGAATGGGAGGGGGGGGGGGTTATATAAAGACACTAAAATGGCAGAAACTGTACAATTCCAGAAGTCTTTGTCATAGTCCCACGCATGCAACACAAAAACAAGGTCAGAGTTTGAAATAAATACATTCGAATCAAATTAATTACGTGATCGTCAGTGCTCGTCCATATTTGGATAATGAGGGCAGGAGTTATTTAAAGTGGGATAGAGGAAGAGAGAGAGGGTGGGGGGGGGAGTGAGAGAGAGGGAAGGTGAAGAGAGGCAGGGAAGAGAGAGGAGCAGAGGAGGGGGGGGGGGAGCAAAGAGATGAGCACGGAGGAAAAGAGGGAGGGGAGGGAGGGAGAACGTCTATGTCTGCTTCTAGCCCTGGGCCCATTGTCACCCCTAACAGTCTCATGAAATATTAACCCGTCAGAGTTGGGGAGGAGGAGGGGGGCGGGGGGACATGGCATGCTGTATCTACGGTAACACACACTGGCAGTTTAGCCTGCTATACCCAGGGGTGAGGTCGGGGAGCGGGAGAGTTGGGGGGGGGTAGGTGGGGAGGGGGGTGGTGGGGAGGGGGGGGGTTGTAATATATGGCACTCCGGGGCTATCCCTCTCGCTCACCCAGTGGCCTATATTTTCAGCCAGGTGGACCCCAGGCTCTAACCACAACCCCCTCCTTCTCCCCCCCCCCCACCCCCCCATTCCTCCACCCACCTCACCACCACCGCAACATCAAGCATGTCGGCTTCGCTCAGCACCGCCGCCGAGACTCTCGTTCTAATCCTCCCAGAGAGCTCTGCAGCTGCAGGGGGAGCTGGGCCAAGGCCGTGTAGGACACGAGAGTAGAATCGACCCCCAGAGGCGCAGTCGTCGGCGCTATATATGTACGACCCCTCTCCGCTAACGCGTTCCATAACCAAGTACCTCAAAGCCCTTACTTCCATAGAGGACCTGGACAGTTTAAGCGGAAGAATCCGGTAAACGCGTCGTCGGTATTTGCTCGCATTGCTCCGAACGACGGACGTCTTAGTCATCTGTTTACCCATGGCTTCTTCGTTGTTTTTCCCCCCTCCGCATTAGACTCGACTCCATCCGTCTTCTTTGTGTCTCATAGCCTGCGTGGTCGCCGGAAGAGAAGTAACACCAGTCGCCCGCCCACTCGCCTTCCACAACACCTTCCCTCCACAGAGCAACGCTGAGTTGCTCATTCCCCTGCCCAGCAAGCCCTGCTCCCCATCCCAGCATGGTCTGCATTAGCCTCTCCGTGGATCAGTTGGGATGGGTTTCTGCTTCCAACGAGTCATTAAAAAACCATGACTGCTACAGTACATTCTGCTGCTTAGTAATACCACATGAAAGAGGATGCAAGCTGATATCAAGCCCCCCAGCCTAGCAGCGTATATGCTGCTAGGCTGAGAGAATGGGCACCCTCCTTGAAGTCTATGGTAATACACGTAACACAAATCATCTGGTCTTAGAATGAGGTAAATACAATAATTGTTGTTCAACAACCAATGACATTTTACACTGTGTTATGATTTATTTAACAAAAATGAAGCCCAAAACACAGTAGCTCAGTAGGAAGAAGTTCATCTCCATCCTTCCGCCCTGTCTAAGGTAACAATCGTATTTACATGGATGTTAAAAAGTTGGGCTTCAACTTTTAATTCAAAGCACAGTGTTTATTTTCTTTCCTAGAGTTATCCACTTGAATTGGGATAGGAACTCCAAAGGTTAACTCAGATCAGATTGCATCATCGGTATTGATTGAAAAACAGATTGTAAAAATGTGCTTACAGATTGCACAGTGTCGTAGGTCCTCCTTCAAGGCCATGGCCAAGTCCAGCTTGCAGGGATAGGGCGCTCCCTTTTGAAAATGTCAGAGAAAGCCAAATCGAAGATTGAAAACGTTGTGTTTCAGCTGGTCATTACCTGTGGGCAATGAAGTGAAACATACCCTTGCTGTTTGTGCTGATTCTTCCTGATTTGGTTTGATTGGACATCAAGGGCAAACACACATGCACACAGCCAATGTAAGCTAGCCTCCTAGTGTCCTGGACGGCCATGTTGCAGGCTAACACACACACACACACATGCAAAGGGGACAGCGTGCCTGACATGGAGGCTGTCTGTTGTGTCTGCAGTTTTGTTAACGTCCCACAAGTGTGCGATATCTCTGATGGTTTATATGCCTTTTATAGTTCTCTCAGACAGAATAAAAACACAGAACATTACACATAGTAACATAACAAAACCTGATGACCTCTGATCCCTGTACCTTCATCAGGTTTAGGGTTCAAACTTGATCAGGCTACCACAGCAAGCTTGTTGCGGCACGTTTCAGCGAACCAGAAAACGCAGAATAAGAGTCCTCTCTGATCTTCTTAGCTTAGAGCAAACATGACTTCATTACTCAAGTAAATATCCCAGTGAATATGTTGATAAGCTAAATTGACTGGGCTAAATTCATCAGCGATTCGAAAGCAAGGGCAGCTTGGTAATAGGCTCAAACTCTCTGTGCGTGTCTGTGTGTGTGTGTGTACAGTATCTTAATCATGTTTTGAAGGGTTCAAGAGTTGTGTGGAGACATGAGAGGATGAGAGGAGTTTGTCCTGAAGCTTTCAAGCGTCAGTGTCAATGTTAAGCCACAGTGGTATGATACACACAGACACACACACACACACACGTCTCTGTCTCCACCCCCCCCCCCCCCCCCCCCCCATCTCCCTCCTTCCCTCAGAGTGAGCCTGGCCTGTATTCAGTGGCAGTGAGGGCGCCATGACGACAATAGCTTTATTAATCACATCAATCATCTCTAACGCCATGGCGACCAGAGGGAACTCTAATCGCTTTTCACCGAGCTGACAATTTCTCTCCTGAAGGGCCCTCCGCTGTCTGCATTAGCTTGACTTGTGTGTGTGTGTATGTGCGAGCATGTGCATGTGTGTGTGTGTGTGTGTGTGTGTGTGTGTGTGTGTGTGTGTGAAAGAGAGAGTGAGGCAGAGAGACGCAAGCAGTGCGGTGTGCTTGACAAGAGAGATTGTGTGGCAGAGAGGAAGCGAGGGATGAAGGAGAGGAGAGAGAGGAGAGAGGAGAGAGAGTGTGCGCTACGTGGGAGGAAATGTACTCGTCAGTCAGGATTCTGTGTGTCTTGGGATGGTGCTGGGAAGACAAAGTTGTTTTTCCTCCACTGGTTAATTAGACTCTGTTCACTAAACAACATTACCCTTCAAGGTTCTCTTTCAAAAGGTTCCCTGGCTCCTTGCTTCCATCCACCAGAGGCCTCTCTTCCATCTGCAGTCCCATCAATGCTTTCTGAAAGTTGACTGGAAGTTCTTCTTCCAGCCAAATAAGTGATATAACAGTGTGACAGATAACCTAGAAGTTGTATCCATTCCGCAATTCATATTTATTTCCGACAACTCCAATTATGTGTAGCACAATTGGAATCAAATTTAAGTGAGGACTGGCTCACTGCTTAGAACAATAACAAGCAATTTGGGAGATAACACTGAGCCAAAACACTCGCAGTAACGAGGAAGTTTATCAAAGGCATTGTGCAAAGAGAGCGAGAAAAACCCAATCCATAATGCCATTTGTTAATATCACCCCGCTGGACGATAGACTCCCCATAACGACCTAGCTGGAGTCCTCTGGAATGTCGCCTCTGGGTCTAAATGAGGAGAGCGATCGATGCAGGGCTTTTCCTGGAGGAGGGGGGGCGGGGGTGGGGGGGAGGAGGGGGGAGGAGGAGGTGGGGGAGCCAACACAGGCTCAACACATGTCTCTGTATGTGCCCGTAGGGGGTCTGTTATCGGCTGTCTGTGGCAGGCTCATGCATACAAGCAAACACACACACACACAGGCTAACACACACACAAACAGACAAACACACACGGACGTTTGCAAGCTGAAGAGAAGGGTTGCATCTTTCCTAATATCCCATTCGCTCCCCTGTTAGTTCTTTATCTCCTCTAATAGTGTAGTCTCTTTGCTCGCTCGCTCTCTCTCTCTCTCTCTCTCTCTCTCTCTCTCTCTCTCTCTCTTCTCCTTTTTCTTCGTTCCTGCTCCCTTTGAACCACTCTTCGGTCCCCAGCTTAATAACGTTCTGTCTTCTTGACTCTCTCAGTCTTCCCCTTCTCACTTATCTCCTTGTCTGTCTATTTCTTCTCAACCCACTTTTGTCTCTCCCACAAAAATGTTCTTCCTCCTCTGTCTCCATCGCTCTCTCTCTCTCTTTCCCCCTAACCTCTCCCCGTCCTACCCCGAATCCTTTCCTCCCTCTCCCTCCTCTCCTCTCCCCCTCCTCTCCTCCTGTCTCCTTTTCCCCTCTCCTCTCCTCCCTCTGCTCTCCCCCTGTCCTCTTCTCCCTCTCCTCCCTCTCCTCTTCTCTTCTCCCTCTCCTCTCCTTTCCTCTCCTCTCATCTCTCTCCTCCATCTCCTCTCCTCCCTCTCCTCTCCTCCCTCTCCTCTCCTCCCTCTCCTCCCTCTCCTCCCTCTCCTCCCTCTCCTCTCTTCCCTCTCCTCCCTCTCCTCCCTCTGCTCTCTCTCACCCAGGCTGCTGTGCCAGAGGTTTGACCGTCTGTGGATCTGATGAGGGCTGAATGCCTCACAGACCTCACCACCCCAGGGGATCCTAGAGGCTTACGCACACACACACAAACACACACACACAATTCCTGCTACCATAGCTGTATTGAATATTGAAAAAGAAGACAGATGGTCTTGAAAATGTATCAAGAGTTGTAAAGAGTAGTTTTTTTCTCATATCTACAGGTTGTATCTGTACTTTGTGGCATGACTCCAGTGCTGGTTTTACTGTACTCTACTGTTCCATGATCTGTTCTACTGTTTCATCCTCGGGAGCTTAGTAGTCGACACATCATCCTGCCATTTATTTTTATTGAGTACAATTGAACATAATGTACTTAGAGAGCTCATTTCTCTCTCTCTTGCATTCAACCTCTTTATCTCTCTCCCTCTTTTATTCAGCTAAGGAAATACTGAGTTCTAATAAAAAGAGCCTTATCTCCGTTCTTGGACGCAATCTGTCTCCAGCTTTTGCCCCCTCGCCCCTCCTCACGCTCGCTATCAGACTCAGACAGCGTAGCTTTGTCCCGGTGACACGGCTAGCTGAGGCAGGCTAATGAAGGTCAGAGCAAGTCACATACAGACCCCCCCCCCTTCCACCGCCAGGCTCCTCATCCCCTCAGACAGGCGTCTCTAAAGACTCAGAGACCCCCCCACCCACCAACCCCCCACCCCGACCCCCACCCCCGAAACGCTTTCTTTCATTAGCCTTCCATGTTAATTTGGGTTGAGAGCTGCTTAGCAAGTTGTCAGCTTGACGTTAATGACTTGGGACGGAGAGGAGAAGTTTGGGGGGGACAGTGGTTACAAGTGGCAGAGTTGGTGGGCAGTCTGGGAGCCGTGATCTCAAATGGCCGTCCCTGACTAGGGAGCCTCACCACAGTGGAGTTGTCACGGAAAGGCGGAGGAGTTTCTCCAGGCTGCGCTGCAATCACGAGATCTTAATTCGTTCACAACGGCATCGATGGGCCGTGACTGCCTGGAGTCATTAGGGGTTGTCATACCGATGAGGATGGAGATATAGGTAGTCATGACGATGCCTGGCGTGACCACCCACTGTGCCGCAGAGGGGAGGAGCTAAGGGGGGCACAAAGATTAGGCGATGCCAATCTTTTGGGTGTACTGTGTTGTGGACATACATTAGGTTAGCAATCTTCCAACATGGTTGCCATACCAATATGGCGACCGATATATATATTTTACTTGACGTTTGGGGATGGTTATCTGTTTATATTAGTGTGACCTTTCCCTCATCCGAGTTTTGTCATCCTTGTACCCTAGGGAGATATGAGACGTATGGGACATTTGATTCGGTTCCAGTGACAGCCCCAGATCTATGCACGCTCTGAGGAAGCTGCAGAGCTAACAGAGATCCAAATAGCCCTCGGCAGAGACATGATAGGTGAGCCGCCCAAGACGATGTGAGTCATTTAAAGCTGCGCTCAGGGATCACAGCAGCATCACAGACCAAGTGATGTTCTCAGCGAGACACAAAGCAGCCACGACCGTACCGCAGGTCCGTGTTGCCCATGTTCTTTTAAAACATTCATGCCGGTCTCCTTGGAAAAACGGAAAGGGAAAAGAAAGTTTCCGTCGAAGACAGAGTCGTCATATCATTTCTGTTGTCCTCTGTGCTGGTTTCTTGGCAGTTATTGGGTTCCAGTGGATCGAGCCACTGGGCTGTGTAGAGACACACCATGACATTGCAACCTCCCGTGCGGGGAGAGAATATAAGAAATATATTAGCTAAACAAATCAATAGTGCATTACAGCCTCCTAGATGCGTCCTAAAGAAGAGTGATGCTCTTACTCAGTAAGCATACAGTCCCCAGCCAACCCTGACTCGCATGAATGCGCACACACACACACATCACCCCAGTTTTTTCCTGGCCCTGCTGTTGCTGCTGTGCCAGCCTCTGGCAGAGTAAATCGGATGAAGTTGGGAGGTGATCCATTACTCTACTGATGGGGAATTTTATTACTACTGTGGGGCAATGAAACGAACCAGAGAAGACTGCAGTGTGCCAGTTGCCAGCCTCTCTCTCTCTCTCTCTCTCTGTGTCTTTCTCTCTCTCTGTCTCTGTCTCTCTCTGTCTCTCTCTGTCTCTCTCTGTCTCTTTCTGTCTCTCTGTCTTTCTCTCTCTCTGTCTCTGTCTCTCTCTGTCTCTCTCTGTCTCTTTCTGTCTCTCTCTCTGTGTCTTTCTCTCTCTCTGTCTCTTTCTGTCTCTCTCTCTCTGTCTCGTCTTTCTCTGTGTCTGTCTCTCTCTCCATCTCTCTTTCTCTCTCACACAGTCCATCAAAAACCTCCCTTAACACTGCAATACTGTGACACACAGCTGCTGGGTGGTGACCCTTTGTTATGTGGCTCTTTTAGTATGATATATTTATTTACTGAACTGCTCAGGTTGCCAGTAGGACAAATGATTGTTCAGTTGTTCTGTGTGATAGTATGTTTTACCAATATTCTTTCAGGTATTCTGCTAAATGCAATAATCTGGAAATATGCATATAGTATAATATGATTTTATAACATCATAAAAATGGTGTGGTTCTCTCTCATCTTCTATTTTTCTCCCTCTCCCTCTCTGTCCCCCTGTGTGTGTGTGTGTGTGTGTGTATGTGTGTGTGTGTGTGTGTATGTGTGTGTGTGTTGGGATTGGCTCCAGTCTGAGGCTCCTGATGACATCATTCCTTGCTCCCTCATTCCACACACCTGTTGCTCGTTATGTCATCAGCCTTGCAGTCAATCCATCTCGGTTTGCCAGTCACCCATAACCCATAGTTTAAAACAAGTTAGCCAACCCACCTGCCCCTCTGCCAACCTGCCCAGCCTGTCTGCCCTGCCCAGTCCCCCTGCGCTGCCTAGCATTCCCTTGCCTCTCTATCAGTCACAAAATATCCTTTTACTTTACTTGTTGGTGTGCTTGGGTCCTATAGTTTAAACCCCCTTAACACTCTGCTGAAACAATTCACAGGTTCTCCAACACCTGCACTATTTTTGTCTCTCAGTCACTCTGAGAGGGGGTTTCCAGTAGTCTGTCTCCCTGAGAGTGCGTCTCAACATCGATTCTCTCTCTTCCTGGACAGTTCAGCGCTTCAACGCTCAATTAGACGGATAATCGTCCTCCATTGAGCATCCCCCATTCCACCCCGCCCTGTACACTATGAGAACGTGCTTTAAACTTGTGTAATTACCCAATTTTTGCTTCTTTCTTTCAACTGTCTCAAGGGGTGCTTTTCCCTTTTCCGCAACGTGAAAGGAACAATTAATTTTGGGTCAGTGCTGGGGGGGGGGGCGCTCTGAAATTAAAACTCTCTGTTGGATTGTCCCCTGCTATAATAAAACAACTTGATTATTCCCATCGGAGTCGTTCTCAGAACTCATTTCCATGACCTCAGGGGACATTGATGGGCACAGGTCCGGCACCTAAAGGGTTTGCAAAGGTACAAGGTGTCCACTTAGGGTCGACCTGTCATTGAAGGTGGTTGAAATCACTGAAGCAGCTCCTGACGCTCTTGAAGGTTCCCTGACTGTATCAAGAAACTGTTTTGATTGTAGCACACATTTGGTAGAATACACCGCTGGGCAAGGGAGTAGTAAAACAAAAACTGTTCCGAGCTACGATTAAGTTCACTCAGTTGTCAAGCAGACATGTTGGTGTTGCTAAGACAGGTCCTCTGGTTCACCGTCACCACTTAGAGCTATCAGCCGGGGTGTTTTCTGAGACGAACGATCCCTCTTCTCCTTCCTCCTCCCAGTGATTGCATCACTGCTCCTTGCTCTCATCTCCCCAACACCTGACTCTACTGGCCCACCATCTGTAAAAGGACTGATTTAGGTTTTAAGTGACCACATGCAGTGCTTTGAGCACTACCTCCCCACCCACTCTCTCCTGGCCCTCCCCAGCTTTAATTAGAGAGATCCTGAAGCCAACAACATGCTCGGAATTCCATTAACCTTGGTAACGCAGGGAAACCCTCTCCAGCCTCGGAATTAAATATTTACTGGTGAGATTTACATGCTCTGGAGGACGCTAGGCGTCAGGGTGTGTGTGCGTGTGTGTGTGTGAGTGTGCACGTGTGTGTGTGTGTGTGTGTGTGTGTGAGTGTGTGCTGTTTGAGAGGGGCAGGCCTAGAGCCCAGAGCCAAGGAGATCATCTCTTAGATTATACCCACTGCTGATTGTAATTAGTTCACATACACTTCTGAATAATGCAAAAAGATGAATACATCAACATCCAATATTTAATGTATTGGAGGAGAGAGAGAAAAAGAGAGACAAAGAGAGTGACAGAGATGCAGGATTGTAACTTGAGGTAGTCTATTTACTGTAACTAGAGGGAGGACAAAATACTGTCTTTGAACTGAAAGGAATGTGCCTGTTGTTCGTATATTCGCATTGTGGTTCTGTTGAAATGGAAAGAATACCCCGTAAGGTGAGAAGAAAGGACAGAGCTAACCAAAGGCTTTTACCTTGTACTGGAAGCTTCTGCCGCATGCCAAGGGAGATGTCATACTTAGTTTTTCTCTCAGGCTCAGTGACAAAAGCAGAGCCAGGGTTGCGCAGTACGGTTAATTTCACAGCCGTCTTTAAGGGTTCCAGATGCAAGCCTCGCAGGAGTCAGTGCTGTAAAGAGTGCATTAAAGGCCTGTCGCAGAAGGTGAAGGCTTGATGTTCTGACAGTTCCTGAGACAAAGATAATGGAATCCGAGCTCAAAGGGGAAAATGAAAGAAAGAAAAAAAAAGTAGCAAGATAAGTATTCCAATTTTGCTATCGTGCATTTAATTAAAATCTTTCCTTTTTGATGTGAAGGATGGAGTTTTTGGTTTAAATGAGGGTAAGGTATTCAGCAAGGTCATTTAGGCTTCTAGGGCCCGTCACAAAAAATCTCATTATGGAGACATTTTTATTTAGGGAGGTTGTCTCTCACCCAAAGGAAGTGAACTACATGTTCCCTTACGATAAGTGTCTAGGGTTGAGGGCTTCTTTGTGGTTGTGCAGATGCGTGTGTGTGTGTTTGTGTGTGTGTGTGTGTACAGGTGTGTGTGTACAGGTGTGTGTGTGGGTGTCATTATGCAGGAATGTGTTTTTGGATGCAGTTGAGTGTTTGTGTGTGTCGTGTGTGTTGTTCAGGTTTGTGTGTGTGTGTGTGTGTGTGTATGTATGTGCACATGTGCTTGTGTTGGGCAGGTGTGTGTGTGAAGACGTGCATGTGTGTGCGTGTGTGTGTGTGTGCATTAGTCTGAGAAGGGAAATAACCTGGCGTAACAAGGTGGGTAGGGGTCTTCCCAGTGATGCGTGACCTTGGTGTGGGATTTAAAGAGAACCATTAGCTCCCACAGTGAAAGCTTTCACTGTCTCTAAACTTAAATGGAATTCACAAATACAGTACCACTATAGGTATTAGGTGACTCATAAAACATGTAGATGAGGAAAAGACAATGGTAAACTGAGAGAAGCAACGGAGAAGTTCCTATTCGGGAAGTTTGGTCATTTACAGCTGGGTGACCAAAGACAGAGAGCTCTCGTAATGAATAAGTCAGGAGATGTTATAATACTGAGAGTTCCACTGGAAACCAGGAGTTCTTCTGGAGGTCTGGTTGTTCTACAGATGGATTACTGAGGCGGCCTGCTGAGCTTCTACTCTAGTAGCCGCGGGGAAACAAACACTTTAAGAGATTCTCGGTACTTTAGGGAATTATATGCTAATTGGTGCATAAACAATGTCACATAATTTTAGGAGTGTCCTCATAAGATGGGATCAAGGAATACTGTACTCAGGAAATGAATTCATGTTCCCATCAAAAAACGATTTGTCTGTCTGAAGGGATTTTTGGTAATGAGTGGAACACTTAACTTTAGCTTGACCTCGCGCTAACACCGACACGGTGACAGCTAAGCTAGCTCAGTGGAGAAACCGTTTGAAACCCTTAACACCTTATATTGTTACTGCTCATCCTGGCATATGTCCTTCTCAGTAAACTGTACTAATGAGTCCTCTCTCCAGGCCCACCTGTTCAGGTGCTATCTCAGCTAACCGCCTCAGATGTAGCGACACAGCAGGAGAGGCGGCTAGCTAATAAACAAACTGGCCCCTGTACGCCACAACTAGCTTAGCTCTGTTAGCGTCGGCCTGTTTCCCCCTCAGCCTCAACCCTCCTGGGGGCAACAGGCAGGCCTTTCATCCCTACCTTCACTCCTGCCAACACCACTGTGAATAATTCACCACCTTCTGGTTGCTTCATTAGCGCTCTACAGCACTGAGCTGTGCAATAACAATCACTTTGCTCCTGTAGTTTAGACTTTTCCCAGAGTCGGAACGGGGGCCGTTTGTGGTTCCTCTGTTCCTGCTCCTTCAGGAAGTGACAGTGCGGCATGCTTTTTCTTCTTCCTACGGGTCACATGGGTCTCTGACCCCTGAACACACAATGTCAAAGGCTATATACACTATCTTTCTCTGCTCAGATTATTCCCTCCCTCCGTTCCAGTTATGAAGTCAATAGCTAAATATGTCACTTAGTTAATGTCTTCTATGTTTTGTCTGAATGTGTATTGTATGTTATTGTTATGCAATAGAAATATTGCAAACAGTTACAACTGTAAAATGTGCATTACTTTGTCACTGTGCTCCATTTATGCATTACTTTTTATTTCTAGCTAATCAAACCTTGTTTGCACATCATGATTACAATATTATGTCAGGCATGTTAATTTACATCTGTGAATTTTATTCCTTGTTAAAGCGAAAGTTATATTGATAATCAGTGTTAAATTGTTATGTTTTTAACAACACCCAGATGTGTAGATCCACTTGAGGGCTCTGAAAGCAAATGGAGGAAACATACTGTAGAAACCAAAGATCGAAGGGAAATAATTACTCATGTCAGCAAGAATATGCCATATGTTTTCCGACAGCATGTGTGTGTGTGTGTACGTGTGTGTGTAGCTAGGGGCGGTAGATGCTGACTTTCCATACTAAGATTTATGACCTCAGAAGTGTGGGTGTTGATGCTAAAC
Source organism: Osmerus mordax (assembly GCF_038355195.1). NCBI lineage: Eukaryota > Metazoa > Chordata > Actinopteri > Osmeriformes > Osmeridae > Osmerus > Osmerus mordax. The sequence continues at coordinate 12,897,119 of NC_090061.1, forward strand.
ATATTATAAACATTTAATACAAAGTGTTACTTCAAAAACGAATTAAGTGGTATAGAATTTTGACTGCAGATCAAGAGGTCCCAGGTTCATATCCCTCAGCAAGTTACTTTGAATAATATGATTACTTGACATTACAAGGTGTGACATCCTCCAAGCTGTATCTCTCTACGCTCTCTCTGTCTTTTGCAGGACTCTGATTGGAGGGCCTAGGAGGCTGTCTGGCTGATTACCTGCACCTGGGCAGAGGCCTATTTACGCTCACCTTGTTGAGAGCCCATTCTCTCTCTCTCTCTCTCTCTCTCTCTCTCTCTCTCTCTCTCTCTCTCTCTCTCTCTCTCTCTCTCTTTCTCTCTCTCTCTCTCCCTGCACCAGACCTGTTCGCAGTGGCCACTGGAGATTTTTGGTTGCTAGAACAGGGGCTTTGTTTTTTGCACCATCCAACACACCAACATCTCACTTGTCTCACACACTCCCTACACGATACATTTTCCTATCGACACACCATGTTTGTATGACCTGTTGGTCAGCTATTATTTGTTATAACCCATTTGAACCCTCGTCTTGTTGACTCCCTTTTTGTCATGGCCTGAGTTAGAATGTGATATTGTTTCCGCTTAATTATCTTGTGCCTTCCGGTTAAACTACGTAATCTTAATCTTTAAGTGGCAAAGTTGACTTCACTGTTACTGTAACTGACAGTACTGGATTGGTCCATATGTGTGCACCCCTGTGTGTGTGTGTGTGTGTGCGTGTAGGTATGAGATTGTATCATGACTAAGCATCGCGGCCTGTCCAGCCTGCTTGGTAATGATTTATGGAAGATGGACCAAGCTCATATAGTTCCTTGCTCGTGCGTGCTCTGTCCCTTGTACAACAGTGAAGAAACATTAGTGCCTCATTAGGTGCTCTATCTGCCCCTGGGAAACCAATCAGAACATACCCACTGTGGCATTCTAGAACGGCATACCTCTACCAAATGAGAATCCCAGATAAATAAGATAGCAAATGTCAATACGCCCTTTAGAGTGCCATATTTATAGCAGACGACGTCATAGACCGCCAGTCTGTGGCGTAACCTCTTTATTTCTCTCTCCCTCTGTCTTTCCCTTTCTGTCGTTCTCCTCCTTCTGTTGGCTTGCTCTGGTGCTGAAACCAAGTGAGCGACCACACGTCTGCCCACGGCCAGTGGAGGCCCCAGAGGCAGCAGTAGATGTGATTGTTCACGAGGTAGGTAGTGTCCACAGAGAGAGACAGGGCCAGCGTCAGGCCACGCCGCTGCGTCAAACAGCAGCATCACGACGCTAATAAAGACCACTACAAAGAGAGATAGAGAGAGAGAGATAGAGAGGGAAGGGAGAGGTGGGAGGAAGGGAATGTATCATTACTGAATCTGGAGGTAGTCATCAGGGTAACCCATGAGTCACTTTCTCTATCTCTATCTCGCCTTCTGTTCTCTCTCTCTCTCTCGCTCGCTCTCTCGCTCTCTCTCGCGCGTTCTTTTCTCCATCTCTTTATGGAAATCACAGTGGGGGCTTGGTGTTCCGAGCACATCCGTGTATAAATAACAGATATATATATGAACCTTCTGGGGTTGGAGCTGGAGTAAGCTGTGAATACACCCATTAGTCGACTGGAACATTGTGGATGCACAGTTCTTCTTCTGTAGCCCAGAAGTAAGCTCTGTGGGTCTGAGGAGCATATTCCTTCTGCTTCTCTTGACTTCAGCATAGGTTGCCTCTCTTTTAACATACCTGGTGTAGATATCAGGGGCCTACGTAAGAAGTAGTACTTTTTGAACATAAAATACATATAAAAATATGCATAAATAGACAAACAGCCTTGAAAAAAATCTGTTATAATCGCATTTTGTAACCTAATGTCTTCTGGAGGAAAGGACGCTCATTAACAGAAAGAAAACGACTATGGCCAATGAGAATCTAATAAATCCTACAGTACTGTAAGGGCTTTGGAACATAGGCTTCATAGCAGTCGATCTGTTCCATAACATTTGGCTCAAATGTCTGGGTGAATGTCAGTACATAACAGCAGGCTGGTATTAACCAGCTGGTTCTAGGCTGATGAGGCTTTGATGCCAGACTGTCAGCCCGTTGTAAAGGTCAGGAAAGGTCAGTGTGAATGGGCGCTGTGCATGATGGGAAATATAGACCTGCTGACAAGGTTATTGCCATGGCTTCCGACTGAAGTCTGGCACTGGTCTTCAGCATTTCATCAACATGATTTCATTGGAGAGCCTTTATTGTTTTGAACTGGTCCTTTACTTACAGTATTTAACTAAAACTATTTCTATATAACTATCAAAAATAAAAGTTCATTGTTTGCTCACTATAGGCGGCCATTTTGGCATTCTGTGCCAACCAGTATGCCGGAGCTGCCAGCATTGGGCGAGCATGTGTCGGGGGTGTCAGGGGACATATGATGTACTATCTCTGGCAACCCCCTCTCTGTATTTTTCCCAGGGTGCTGAAGCTGGATCCAGTCAGGCCCTGGGACCGACAGCAGTTCCCCCAGATGGGAGGCCCGCGGCTGGGCAAGGAGATGAGCAGTGCCTGCCACTCTGACAGGACATCCAGGAGGGGAGATCCATCTTGGTGATGTGATTACCATAATACGGAAGTGAGAGCATCCCGCTCATAGTCCTCTCTGTTCACCACTGCAGTTTTCCACTCCTCTCTTCTCACATGAGATGGCATGCATTGATTAGATATTAGGGAGTCAGGTGGCTGAGCGGTTAGAGAATCAGGCTAGTAACCAGAAGGTATCAATAGCGAAAATACACTGTACACACTGACTGTTTCCCCCTTTAGCTTTCTTAGGAAGGCTGATGATGATATAACACTAGTACAGGGACAGCTTTAAGACTGAATGCCTCACACATATACTGTACACTAGTTCCATTGGGTGAGTATGCCACAGGCTGGCAGGTTATGAAGTTCAGTGTGTGTATGTGTGTGTGTGTGTGTGTGTGTATGCTCATTTAGTCAGTCAATGCGGTGGGGAGAGGTGTTAAGGATGAGATCAATAGCATGGATGACTCACACAGAATCAGAAAAGACTGGGAGACTATGGAGATTATTGTTAAGTGTGTGTGAATGTATGTGTGTGTGTGTGTGGGTGTGTGTATGTGTGTATGTACACATGCAATTGCCATGTTTAACTCATTAGTTCGAACAGCTGTGTTGAGCAGAAAACCGAGGAAACACACTGTTATATAACATTTACATTTAGTCATTTAGCAGACGCTCTTATCCAGAGCGACTTACAGTAAGTACAGGGACATTCCCCCGAGGCAAGTAGGGTGAAGTGCCTTGCCCAAGGACACAACGTCAGTTGGCATGACCGGGAATCGAACTGGCAACCTTCGGATTACTAGTCCGACTCCCTCACCGCTCAGCCACCTGACTCTCCTGAATAAATAAGATTTATTACCACAGTGAAATGACCTGCATACTGTAAGCCATCTGGGGAATTCTTTCATCCGGTTCAAGCCCAGTGTGGTGTCAGAAGTCCTCTGTCCAAAACTGGGAAGTCTCATCTTCCTGAAGGAACACACTGCAGGGTGTGTGGATGGATGCATCTGATTGGCTCCTTGACTTGTTCCAGAACTCATACATGAAATTTGAAATTGATTGCTAGCCCAAGATCTTTTGTGGTAGCTCTCTGGTAGCAAAGATCAAGGTGTGAGTGCTAAGTGTGATTTGTACAGAAATCTTTCTTTTTATGCCTGTTAACGTTTATGTGTGTGCGTGTGTGTGTGTGTGTGTTTGATTGTCAACCCCCCACCTCTAACCCTGCTACAGTTGTATTCTGTGGCTGTCGTTTCTCACTTGTGGTGTTTGCTATTTTTCTTGTTTAATCAGACACACAGATTCATCTCTGTCCCCCTCAGACACCAGCTAAATCAATTTCCCAGCATTCTCCTGGGCTATCGGACGCCCATCTCAGAGGGCCGCTGTCGGTGCTGGCACCAGGCGGATGGATAGAACACACACACACACCGGCACTCACACACGTTCATCCGCATACACCCCATTGATGTGTGTCATGTACACACACTCATTCACACACATCCGCATGATTTTGCACATACACACACACACATACTCTAAAGTTGCATGCACACACATTTCTACACACACAGACAAACGCACAGATTCTCATCACACACACAAAGGTGATTCGCTACATCACTGTTCTCTAATGTCTCACTTGCTTCATCTTTGTGACATCCATTTGTCACTGCTGACAGGTCCTGGTTCCCATCCATCCATCCAATCATTCTCCTAACCCAGCCATCCAGACTCTCTCTCTCTCTCTCTCTCTCTCTCTCTCTCTCTCTCTCTCTCTCTCTCTCTCTCTCTCTCTCTCTCTCTCTCTCTCTCTCTCTCTCTCTGTCTCTCTCTCTCTCTCTCTCTCTCTCTCTCTCTCTCTCTCTCTGTATCTCTCTCTGTCTCTCTCTCTCTCTGACTCTCTCTCCCCCTCTCTCTCTCTCCGACTATCTCCTTTGCTTCTTGGCTTTCTCCTCTCCTTCCTATTTCTCCTCTGTGTGTGTGTGTGCATGCAGGCATGTGTGTGTTCGTGTGTGTGTGTGTGTTTACAGCAGAAACGAAACCCACCCCCCAACCTCATCTTGTATTCAAGATCCTAAATGGCCTGGCACCCCTTCCACTCAGTATTTTTGTGACAGTAAACAGAAAACCCAAACATATGGCAGCAGATCCACAAGATCTGCCATGAGAGGTGACTGTATTGTTCCCTTAAGGAAAAGCACCTTTAGCACCGCTTTCTCTTTGAGAGCTTCCCATGTCTGGAATACACTGCCATCACACACACATAACTGCACCACCTATCACACTTTCACAAAAAACATGAAGACATGGCTCAAGGTCAATCACATTTGTGAACATAACCCCTAGCTGTGTATTGCCGCTTTCCATGTTGTCTGTAGCTTGTGAGGTGTGGAAACACTTTGTTGCTTTTATGGATTTTTGTCTTGTTGCTTTGTGTTCCATGTTGCTCTCTGTATGCTACGTCTTGCTTGTCCTACGTTGCCCTGCGTGTGCTTATTGTTTAATGATTGTCTGTATTGTAATTGTTTTTAATCACCTGCCCAGGGACTACGGTTGAAAATTAGCTGGCTAAAACCAGCACTTTTACTGAAATGTTAAAAAATAAAATAAACTCAAACCTAAACTCAAGTCCTATTAGCAGGCAGATTCATGTTGTGTCACAGTCATGTCCCCCTGGTGGAGCCCAGCTTCATCCACACATCCACCACACGCTTCAATCTGTACACAAAGCTTTGGGGGGAGCAGCCTGTCAGCCAGACAGGCAGCCAGACAGGCAGCCAGACAGGCAGGCAGGCAGCCAGACAGTCAAGCAGGCAGTACTGAGAGGGTAAACATGCTGTCATCAGCTGATTCGAGAGAACAGACTCTTCGAACCCAAGTAGGGCTCAACCACTCTCCACTGAGAAACAAACAGTTGGAGAGGGAGTCATCGTTCCCACATTGGAGTCATGGCTGTGGGGGAGTGTGTGGGTGTGTGTGGGTGGGTGTGTGATTGCCAACTTGGCCTATCCCAGAAGAAAATGTACAAGATTTCACTTAGCTGGCTCTTTCTTCCGGTAAGGATGGCCTTGGATACTGAAGACATCTCCCACAGCCCGGAGCAGTATAACCAGTCTGGTACATTCCATGAAGCAATGGAAAATTGTTTCCCTGGACTCACAAAAAAAGACAAGAGAGAGAGAGAGGGAGAGAGAGAAAGGGAGACCTCTTGACCTTTGAACTTTCAATGTCAGTGCACTCATCCATCTCTGCCTGGCCTCCCCTTTGTCTATGACAAGGGTGGCTGATTCAAAAGTATATATGGGGGAACTTGCAGGTGGGTCCCTGTAACTCGAGTGCGTGCCCGCTTTTGCAGTCGTGTGTTTGTGTGCATGTGCGGGCATGTGTGTGTTTCTGTTCGCGTGTGCTTACGTATGTTGGTGTGTGTACGTGTCTGTGTGTGTGCGCGGGCTTGCGTGCGTGTGTCAACAACCCAGCTAAACTTGTTCTAATCAAATATTGATCCACGGGTTTGAGAATGGACTCTAGGATGAAGTGACTACTCACACTCCATAACTCAACATCACAGACAAAAAGGCTGTGTGGAGCTTCCTCTCCATCTTCCCCGCAGGGTCCGAGGAGAACCGTTCCTACTTGCAGTTTGAAAAGGCTTTCACATCCTCTTCCCCATTCAGTCTCATCGGTCAGCTTCAAGGTCTTTCGTTCTTTACTTCAGACCGCTTTCTTCTCGCTGGCCAGAGAGGATCGCCGACGCGGGTCTGCCTGGGAGCCCCGGGTCGAAGGAGAGGATGTGTGTGAATGCGTATGTGGAGGAATGGAAGGAGGACGCTGTCCTATTCACACCTGGAGAGGATTGAGAGAGGCAGACCAGGGGGTGGTCGTTATCCTTGTACCGAGATGTCTCGTCCCCTTGTTGATGTCTTGTTGCGTATGCTCCTGGAGATCAGCTCTGTCCCTCATCGCTCTCTCTTTTCCTCACACGCGATGTTTGCTTCTCTCGGTTTCTCTGCTCTCTCTCACTCTCTCTTTCTCCATGTCTGTCTCTCTCTCCCACTCACACGCACGCACACAGACACACACACATAGCATGTCGTAAGTGAATTGTGAACAAAACATCTTCACTTTGGTTACCATGACTCACAGCCCCCCCCCCCCCTTCATTTAGCAGAGTATTCCGGGTCATGATGCAGTCTGTCACACAAGCACTTAACAAGGACGCATTGTCCATCCCTGACTGCGCAGGAGATCGCAGGAAGCCAGAAGTGTTTTTCGGAGACGTCGGCTCACAAAACCATTCTTTAACGGCCGTGAGTCCTTCTCTTAGGCCTGATCTTCACATCTGGAGGCTAGCGTCCTACCAGACATGAGTGACACGTATTTATATTACACATCAGAGTTCAACCAATGGCAAATAAGGCTTTTTGGTGTGTGCATGCAATCAGAAAATGGGTATTGTCCGGGACCAGCTTTGGAAAGAATGCATGTTCGGATTTGTGTGTGTGTGTCCTGAAGCCAAAATCAGTTTCTCCTCCTTCCTTCCTTCCCTCTTTAGTCTCTCTGAGTTTAAGTGGTAATTCCAACAGGCGTACACTGGCCTCTTTTGATGATGTCATCAGAAGTGATATTACTGTAGATATCGCCCGTCTGTATGTATGTATGTGTGTGCGTGTACGAGTGTGGAATTTGTGTTTTTTTCTTTTTTTTCTTTGTGTGTGTGTGTGTGTAGAGTGGAAGAGAGTCTCCTGTGTTAGAGTGGTGTTCGTGTTGATCCCAGTGTTTAATGTGGCACCATGCTTATCAAGGAGCACTGTAGCGTACCTCCGGCTTATCCCTTATGTGCTCTTAAGATAAAAACCCAGCAAAATACTTTCTCGTGATTGGCTTAGGCTGATCCTTGTAAACCCGCCCAGTGGAACGGTGATCGAGATAACTCTTCCAATTTTACGCCAGCACTTGAGACCCAAGGGGAATTGTGGAGTAAGACATTATACCTTCTTTATGTATCCGGGGTTTCTGCACTTCAGTCAGGGAAGGGTGAAGACTGATAGGCCTCTTTGGAATGCAGGACCAACGAATTGTAAATAACCAGATTCAATTTGTCTTCCATTCAGATTACGAATCAGAAATATAATCGGAATTCAAATTCTTGAAATTGAAGTGTCTAAGTCTAATTGTTTCAGATGCTTCTTTGATTGAATTTACTCTTCCTGAAAAAAAAAAACGAAAACTCCAACTTTCACATCAAGGACGTTTTTGACATCTGAAAGAAACGCTGCGTGGTTGTTTTTGATCTGTAAAGGCGGCTTGCGCTTGTTAAGTGCTGACCTCAACACAAGACAAGGACTGATACATCATCTTGTATTCATTGCCTTTAACTGGAGTACAAAATACAGTCTGCATTTGAAATGGGCTCTTACAAACCCCAGGGGAGTCATCTCGTCTGAGCTGTGCATTGTGGGGGAAGTAGTTTATAGCCATTACCCCCGTAACTTTCTCTAATCGCTCCATGCACTGAATGGGGTAGTGGGCCGCCCCAGTGTATTGTATGGTAATATGTTCATGGGTAATTTCACTCTCTCATAAAAATGTTAATCCACAAAGATAATACAGCAAATGGAGACCGATAATTTGATCTGGCAACCGTCAAACTACGGGGCCTGGCCCATCACTTCGCCCTCCCTCCCTCTCTTCCTAGCGCTCCCCGATTTCTTCATCTTCGTCTTCTTCGCCTATCTCTCCATTTTTACCCCCGCATGTCTCTCTCGCCCTGCCTCCTCCATCGCTCCTTCTTTTCCTCCTCGTCTCTCTCTCCCCTCTCGCTCCCCATCTCTCTTTCTCTGTCTCTCAGGTGTACTACAAAGTGAATGCAGCAGAAGCCTCTATGGTGCATGAAATTGCATTAGCCATAGCTGTGGCTTCCTGGCAGCTGCCACGGCCCACAGCCGCCTAATGGAGGCTTTTAGTCGGGGGGAACATTCAGACAGCTGGACCCAGGGTCCGGCCCCTTGTGTCTGGGTACCCACGGCCAGATGAGGGGCTCTCCATGGGGGCCGGCAATCGGGAGGCACCAGGGCTTCAGCGGGCCGGCATCAGAGATTCAGAGCACTTACGCTGGGGGGAAAGGCAGGTCAAGCTGGTGGATGAAAGAGGACTGGGTTCAGGCTGATATTGACGGGTGAAATCGTGCAGAAAGTAGGTTACGGCAAAGCAATATCGTATGCTTTTCCGGGATGGCCTGACATCTCCGGCATGTCACGGACGGTATTTTAATGGCCGGGAAATTCCTTGCGCTATTTGGCAGGAATACTAAAAGAGTAGTGTGTACACTGTTTATTACAAGTTTTCATCCCTTTAGCCATACTGTACATTTGAAAACGTTCCTGAGGGGACCTTTCTGTTGGCTATTAAAAGGGAAAAGCCAGTCGCCTAATCTGTTGCAGTGGTGATGCTGGTGCTGAGTATGGGAAGAGGAGGGTGCTGGCTGGCTTTAGACATGCATCATCCTTCTCTTATGGCCACTGGGAATGAATTACCTACCTACAATCATTATCCATCACCTGTGCTTGTGTGTGTGTGTGTGTGTGTGTGTGTGTGTGTGTGTGTGTGTGTGTGTGTGTGTGTGTGTGTGTGTGTGTGTGTGTGTGTGTGAGAGAGAGAGAGAGAGAGAGAGAGAGAGAGAGAGAGAGAGAGAGAGAGAGAGAGAGAGAGAGAGAGAGAGAGAGAGAGAGAGAGAGAGAGAGATTGGCTTGAGAGAAAGAGGGAGAGAAAGGGAGAGATGGAGATTGAGAGAAAGAAATAGAGAGTGAGAGTGACCTACAGTGAGACAAGAGGCAATAAAGACAGAGAGACCATACTAGAATGTAGTGGTCTGGAGGGGACCTGCTCCATGTTTTGGGCTGCAGCATTAGAGCAGTGCCACAGCGCCTGGTTCTATTGATGTTTCTACTGTTTACAGAGAAATCATTCAGAGCTCCTTCCCACTGATTATTATTTTATTTATGATTCCTTCCTCGACAAGGAGATTGGATCTCATCGGTGAAGGAAAGCGATTAATCTGCTCAATTGCTGTCTCTGGTGTCTTGGTCACTTGTTCATTCATCTGCATGTAAACAAGCTCCAGATCACATTTTGGTTCCCAAACAGCCATACTTGATAAATGACCAAACTGATGTCCAGTAAGAATTACCCTTGAGACAGAAGCAACAGGGGTCTGAGCAAGTAACTGAATTTGGAGTGTGTGATGGAGGAGGAACAGAGCAGAGAGGGGAGGAGAGAGGAGGAGAGGAGAGGACAGGAGAGGAGAAACCTCAACCCAAAGAGACAGCCGGGGTCTTGAGAGCGCCTGCCTGAGGGGTTAACAGGGCAGAGAATCTCCCACGGCAACAGAAGTGGCGGCTATTATCACGCTCCGGCCGCGGACGTCAAATTGAGTCATTTCGTCGACGTCCAGCTGGTTGAAGGAGATAAGGCCTGTACGGCTGAACCTGTGAACCCAGACGCATCACTCAGAACCCACCGGCACTGCCAACGTCACCGGCACTCAAAGAGAAACGCCGTCTGCTTGGCGGCACCTCCACTGCCGAGTCACACGGCAAACCGCCACAAAGTAGTTGGGCAGGGCTTTGAATAATGCTGCGTCATGGAGGACGGAACGGGGCTCTGTTTGGAGAAGGATCTACCGGAATGGCTTCGCTGGAACAAAAGATGAGTCGCAACGTAGGAAGTCCCGTGCCTTTTACAAAGATCGAGGGAGGTGCAGTACCTTAAACACACAGTGGCTCACACACAAACACACACACACACACGTACGTGTGAGCGAAAGACACAAACACACCCTGTAGGTTCCAGGTTCCAGATGAGTCTCCGACTGCTCAACCTCATCCCTGATTGATGGAAGCTTTTAAAGCCCCATCATGTGTGTCTGGGTGATTTGTGGGAAGCTGTCTCTTACAGGTCCCTCAGCAACACTGGGACTGGGAGTGTGCACCTGCACCACAAACACCTCCCCTCCCACTGTCTACAAGCTGCCATCACACAAACACACACACACACGCACACATAAAGGACACACAAACAAACACACACACACACACACAGAGTACTCAGAACTCACACACGCGCAATAGACTCACGTGTAGACTGACTGACGTTAAAATGGGACCGGCAAATAAGTCATTGAACAATATTGTCGGCACATTGACCCCCACCCCCTACGCCTTCCCTCTCAACCCCACTCACTCTCACAGATCAATCACGAGCACACACTTAGTGGCCTCTGTCCTCGACTGACTCTATTCAGGTCACACTAGCGTCTTAGCTCTCAGCCCAAACCACCCCAGGCTACAGACAAAGAGACACAGGGAAACGCCACAGCTCTCCTCACTATTTAGGACACGATTAATGATGCCGGTAAAAAAACGCACTTGGAATATTTTCCAACCGTACGCAGTTTCGAGTGGGAAGTCGATGCGATGAATTCAATGATCCGTTTCGGGAATTATGGGTGTAAATGTTATCTAACCTCAGATAGCCATGACTGACACTGTGTTCAAGACAGGATGTAAAATGTGGAGGAGGAATACACATGCACTCAAACACTGACACACTTTTGTTGTTGCATCAGGACCCAGTGAGCTGGGTAGTGTTGTCCGGGGTTCAGAGAGTCTCCTTAGGGAGAGACTGGGAGTCCTTAGCAGACTTTAACCTCCACAACCTGCTGTTTGCCTGGGACTGGCAGACAGCAAAGGAATCCATTTTGTTTTTAATTTCCATTACCGTAAGGAAGCACCTCAGCCTGTTCATCAGTTCTGTAAAACCGCCAATTACAGCTCTGCAGCCACTGCGTAATGTAATGAACTCTTTCATGTGCAGCCTCAGGAGGGCATGTGTGGGTCTGTGCATGCATGTGTGTAAGTATGCGTGAGCGCATGTTTGTTTGTGTGTACTATAGGCATGTGGGGATTCTGTGTTTTGTTTGCTTGTTTTGTGTGTGTGTGTGTGTGTGTTAGCCCAGACTGCTAGGGGATGTGGTCTTTTGAAGTTTATGGTGGAAATGGGGGGTGAATTATGTATTTTGACACAAAGTTAACCTTGAGATTGTAGAGTGAGTCTAAGTAAGTATCTATACTGTGCGTGTGCATAAGTGTGTGTGTACTGACTTCAGTCCAGATTTCTACAAAGCTTTTAAACTGTAGGCAAAAAGAGAATTTCCTTTGATCTGACTGGTCTTGGTTTTGATGTGGGTTAAGCCTTGGGATAGACCCTAGGCTGGGATGATGTCACAGACAAAGTGAAGCTAAGCTTTGGGTTCAGCATTGGGTGAGCGAGCAGACCAGACTGGGAGGTTAGCCAGAGCTAGTGCTTAGCAGCTACCAAGTTATCTCCAGCAGCCTGCAGGTTAGTTGTGGGGTGAGATTTAAGACTGTGTGTAAGTTAAATCATTACCCTCCAGTACACACACCTTGTAGTCAGGAAAAGGGTTTGAGTTAACCCCTCCTCTTCGAAGAACTACTCCGTTGTTCTGCGTGTTTCCGGGAGGTAGAGAGATGAAGCTGCGATAAAAGGCGGTGAGGGTTATGAGTGCGCTCTGACCTTGGTGAACCAGCTGGGGGTGTCAGGGCTGGGATGATGGAGGGATAGAGGGATGGAGAGAGAGAGAGACAGAGAGAGAGTGTTTTTCTGTCACATTTAGTCTTTTTTTCTCATTTTGCTTCTTTTTTTTACAACTGAGACTTTAAAAGCTTTTTATTATGAAATCTATTTGACTTTGGCCACATACGCACACCGCAACTACAAACAGTCACTTCCTTCTCAAGAACACACACACACACACACAGACAGTCTAGAGCCAGTGGCAGTCTACTCGATGGGAACCAACCATGACCCACTTTTACGGATGTGTTGATGCGTTCAAACTGACTCCTGCGGCCGCTACAGACTCAGGTGTGATCAGGTGTTGGATGTTAGTGTGACTGTGTCTGTGTGTGAGTGTGTGTGGGTGTATGTGGGTGTATGTGGGTGTGTGGGTGTGTGTGTGAGAGAGTAAGGGTGTCTGAACTCGTGTTTGTGTGTGTGAGACAGACAGATATAAAAGGTGTCTGACTTTGTGTGTCTATGTGTGTGTCTGTGTGTCTGTGTGTGTGTGTGTTTGTGTTAAAAGACAGACAGCTGTCCCCCAGATTCACCTCAAGGTGTCGGTGCCCTCTCTGAAGCGGAGTCTGCTACCAACATCCCAATGTGCTCCCAACACACACACACACGCACACACACACACGCACACGCACACACACACACACACCGCCACGGAGACACCTCATGTTCCTGTTAGATAAGCATGCGAGCTTGCCCTACTTCCCCCCACACATCTACTTGGAAAAACAACCGTGATTTTCCTTGAATTGCCACTGGAGCCATCTTTATGTGAACAAGCAAAAAACAGACTGGAATATTCCTCTCTGAAGCCCTCTCAATTCTGCCACGTTATGCTAAATGGGGGGAGATCATTACATCCAGACGGTGGCTTCTCTTTTCACGTTCCAGAATTTGGTCCCCATTTGTTCTCGCTGTCTCACTGACGTGGAACAGATTCCTTAACTGAGGCCAAAAAACGCTGGAATGATCAAGTATTTTCATATGGAGACATCCGTCGTCTAATCCCGCGCCGTATCACCCTCATTACTCCTTGTCATCTCACAAATGATTCAGCAGCTCATGAATTATTCATGAGACGACCTCCCCGGTCGACCCAGATGGGCGGGAAACCTGCTCAGAGACAGGAAGCACCAACAGAACGCCAGAAACTCCTCGAAATGTCAATAAATACGCTCACATTGACGCTTTGTTGAACAACAAACAGCAGCGCTTCCCGTCGCTTCCTCCGTGGCCTGGCTCCAGAGGACTGCGGAGGCTGCCGCGCGTCGCTACGTTAGCGAAGCTAGCGCGCGGCGCCGGAACTCAGCGCGGCTCCATCCATATGGAACACATCGCACGAGACCTAGGAGTTGGAACTACACGGCCATCTTTTTTGTTCAGGAGGGGTGACCCTAATGCCCCAAGATGAAATTTAAATCTCGGCTTGACCTTCTTTGGACGAAACACGAAAGGATACATGACAAGATATTAAAACAGGGTTTGTGTTCGATAATCCCTCCCCCGCGTTGTCCCCCACCACCACCACCCCCCCCTCCTCACCTGGAGATCTGCACCCCACTAGGTAAAATAATTGGAGGAGAATTGCTTCTGGGCTTCAGGGGGTATTGTAATTAAAATGGCAGTGTGTACGACTATCATGCCTGCTGTATGAGCCGTCCATACGCCATAGAGGAGGGTGACAGAGAGGAAGGAGCTGAGGGGCTTATCGTTTTCCGACCGTATACATGAGCTCTCGAAAATCACATTAATAAATATAACAAATGATTTCCCGAAAGGCCAAAAGTATTCTGGTATATTAGTATTACCACTACCTACTTCCTTCCTCTCTTCCATTCCTCCTCCCCTCCTCTCTTCCTGCGCTCCCATAGGAGCGCACCGAATAGCCATCCGTCACTTTTATTTCCTCCCTCTATCCTCCCCTAACGGCTGCGACGGGAATCCTCGTTGGGGGACGCGACGGGGGCGAGAGGCTTTCAGGTCATAACAATAAAAGCGGCGTGGCGAAGAAATATGCTACGCATGAGCCACACAGGCCTCCCGTAGCACAGGGGGCCTAGCCACCCCCCCCCCCCTCCCCCCCCCCCCTCCCCCCCACCACCCTTCCCCCACCCACCACCATCCGACCACGGTGCCTAAACGCTCCGTGACCGCGTCGCCGGCGAGACAGCCAATGGAGCTGCTTGGTTCGCGCGGCGCCGTCCAGAGACCTGTCTGTCTCAAGGCCGTCCTCTCCAAATGTCTGTCATTACCTTATCTTCTCTCCGCTGCCCAATGACGAGCTTGTCGGAACGGCGACAGCGTCATTCAATTGCTTTGTAAAGTGTTTGTGGGTGCGTGGGTGTGTGTGCGTGCGATCGTGTGCGTGTGTCGGCACATGTGGGTGGGTGTGTGTGTGTGCGGGAGTGTGTGGGAGTGCGTGGGTGTTCACGTGTGTATGTGTATTGCTCAGGGACTCCACATTGTTTTACTGTCAGCATGCTCGTAGTGTTTGTGTGTGTGTGTGTAGTGACAATGAGTTATGTATTCAATATAACCCCAACCCGATATGAAAAGCATTACTATTTATCCCTCCCTTCCCCTCCCCTCCTCCTCCTCTCATCGTCTACAGCTTAGTCTTCAATGAGTTTATCTCTCTGTAGTCTTATCCTTACCGTATCTCTGTACCCAAGACCCTCATCATGTAACACACACACACACACATACACACACGCACACAACCCCCTGGAGCAACAGCACAGCGTGTGGAGAAAACACCCCCCCCCCCCAACCCCCGACAGCTTCAAAGAGCGAATGGACGTTTCCATAGGAACAGCAATAAAAGCAATTAGATGGAATGTGGTGAAAAGAAAAAGAAACAGGCTTGATGATCCATCGGAGCAGAATGGCCCTCTCCAAATTCCTTCAGAGACCAGCAGAATCACACAATCAGGACTTCCTTTTGCTCGCTTTGGCTCATGTCTCTCCCGTCCTCTCTTCTTCTCCTCTCATCTGTCCTCGTCTCACTCCTCTTCCGGTCTCGCCTCCCTCCCTCACCCTTTCTTCTCCTCCTCCCCTCCTCTGCTTTTCTGCTGATCAGAAGGAGGGTCTGGGAGCGTAAGGATCAAATCTCAACCCGTCTGAGGAAAGTGCACTGATCTGAGAGGCCTGGGCGAGAAGAGGAGGAGGCGGAGGAGAGGCGGAGGAGGAGAGGCGGAGGAGGAGGGGAAGGTCCCGGAGAGGAACATGGGCGCTGCAGCGTGCAGGAGAGGAGACTGGCGGAGAGGGAAAACGAGGGATGACGTGCGAGGGAAAAAAACAAAAAGAGAGACAGAGGAATAAGAGAAGGACGGGATGAAGAAAGATAAAGAACGAAAGAGGAGAGAGATGAGGCGGAGGAGGAGAAGGAGGAGGCAGAGGTGGTTGTGGCTGACCCAGTGTTAGGACATACACAGCCCATTAGGACTCATCTGCATAATATTGCTAGGCCTCATTACCTGTGGCTGTTGAACTGGAGAGGCAGCACCAGGTAGCACTCCTCCTCTCCTCCCTCTATCTATACCCTCTTCCCTGGCTAATAGCATCTCCTCCCCTCCCTCTTTCTCCCCCCCCCCGTCCATCCCTCCCTCCGTCCATCACAGGGAAGTAAGAGAGATGAAGGGAGCATCTGACAGCATCTGACCCTCTCCACCTCTCATCCATCATCAGGTGATTTCCCCTCTCTCTCTCTCTCTCTCTCTCTCTGTCTTCCTCTCTCTCTCTCTCTCTCTCTCTCTCTTCCTCCATCTCTCCAGACCTCCGTTCCTCCTTTTCCTACCTCCCTTTCTCGTCAGAGATCTCACGTTCCGCGTCCCGTCATCGGCCTCTTCCTCCCTCTTTCTCTTCGTTACCTCGTCCCTCCATCTCTCCACCTCCGCTCGCTGCAGACTAAAGAGTGAGTGTGTGTGTGTGTGTGTGTGTCAACTGCAGCTTAGCAGAGAACACATCTTTCAGGGGAGAGAGTGATTTTCTTTCCCCCTCTCCTAATCTCTCTATCACACTCTCAAGCTTGAATCTCCTGTCGTGTGTTCATCCACATGATTTTTTCCATATCAAATTTGGACAGGATTATTTTCGCTGTCTAACTGTTGGACCTTTCACACAGAAATACTGCCGGAAAAAATCACTTCTATCACAGAATAAATATATAAATAAAGAAGTAGTTTAGACAATCAAGTATGAAATGTGTCACAGGTGCCCGTCACAGTTAACAAAGTGTGTATTTTTATAATATTCTTTGCAGGAATCTGGTGTATGTGTGTAGGAAAAATGTTCCCTCATTGCTTTGCAATCTAACCGCGTATCTTTCTGTGACTGCAAGCACTCACTGAAGGCAATCGATGAGTCACAACGCAGGCAGATAAAACATCAGCAGACATGGCATCCATCGCATCCACGTGTCTTACTTGTGTGTGTGTTTTTGTTTTGTCGCTGTGTTGTAGGACTTGGGCGAATGACGGGAGCAATCAATACGTTTCTCTCAATCCATGTGTCCCTCTGCTCTGCTCTCTCCTACACACTCGTTTGCTCACTCCGGGGGCTGGGGGAGGTGGGTTTTTTGGGGAGGGAGTTAGACACCAGCACAAAGAGACCTGTTCATGTTCCCTCTCCATCTCCCACGTCCTTTCTTCCTCTCCCTCTCTCGCCTTCCTCTCTCTCTCTCCCTCTTTCTCTACCACTCGCTTCACTTCTCACTCGATCGCTTACTCTCTCTCTCTCTCTCTCTCTCTCTCTCTCTCTCTCTCTCTCTCTCTCTCTCTCTCTCTCTCTCTCTCTCTCTCTCTCTCTGTTTTTCACTCCCTCTTCATCCCCCACTTGTACCTTCTCTCTCTCTCTCTCGCCCTCTCCCTCTCGTCCTTGCTGACAGCTGCGGATGCTTTGCTGTGTTTGCAGCCTACGCCCTATCTGGGCATGAATTCATTTAGCTGCCACTGGGCGCCTCTCCACAGACTCAGCACTGAGTTGATCAGGGGGCAGAGGAGCCATTAAAACAGCATAATTCATGATGCCAGGCCCATACAGCTGTGCACACGTACAGACACGTCATGTCGTTTTGCCGCCGCCGACGGCAAAGAGACAAATGGCCAGTCGTTAAGCTCTTCTCCACGTATGGAGAATCTATACGAGCAATGTTGTTTTGATTTGCATGGAAAACCACTGACTCAATGGCAAACGACACGTTTCCAACATCAAAGGCTTCCCCGGCAGAATGAGGCGTTCCGTGTTGATTTGTGTCTAAACGCTGGGTCGTGCAACACTGCCTACATACTTGATGTATGTAAATTGCCCTCCTCCAGAAGCTTTTTTTATCCACCGATATTTCCATGGAGGCATGATAAATGACGGCCTTTCACCGCTTTCCACGTGTGCGATTGGCGAATGCATCATCTGCAGCACTGCGAAGAGGAACAGGCTTCCCATATTGCCCTGAGGTCGATGGCTCCCGTGCTCGGTGTGGTAGGGGCCATCCAGAGCTGATTTTGTGCTACCTAAATGCTCATTCTTTATCCGTCTTCAATTCCTGCCTCTCATTCTTTCTTTCTTCCTCTTTCCTTTCTTTCGCAAGTCATGCCTTCCTTCCAACAGCCTTCCTTCCTTTGCCTTTCCCTTCCTTCCTGGCATACCATCTTCCTTTCTTTCGTTATTTTTTTTCCCCCCCTTCCTTCCATTCTTCTATTCTTTCTGTAGTCCATGCATGTACACTGGGCATGCCTACAAGCCCCAGAATTTAGGGAGACCACATATCTCTATGCACCTCTGGTAATGAATCATTACCACCTCCCTCACTCAAATTTACCAATGAATATTCATGAGAAAATTGTACTCTGCAAGTCACTCAGTCTCGAGTCATTCTGCTGAACTATTAATGGGAAGCCATTAACCTGTTAACAGCCATCATATTCTAACCTTCAATTAACTGACATTACAGATTCATTTATTAAATAAGTAAAGCAAAGTTCAAACATAGCTTAAAATTAGATGCATCTAACGTGCAACAAATTTAGATTTCTTCCTGAACATGACGTCTTTAGTATGTCATAAAAACATGTTTGTGTGTGTGTGTCTATGATCATCTGCCACAAAGTAAACTCCAATACATTTGTGCCTCCTGCAGATGACTGTAATGAGATCATTTCCCAAGAGAGATTTGGTCCTAGTTGCTGTTGTTAGGTCGTTACAAACAGCAGGGTCATTACAGCGCTGTCAGCCGCACAAGCTAATGTCTTCTGACTCAACCGTAGGGACTGAGACTGACTCCTCGGCTAATGTGGAGAGGATCCTTCTCCTCACTCCTCTCAGACGCTCGCTTCTCCTGGTCTTGTGTAGTGTTGTACAGCCCATGCATATTTAACACCAGCGCGTCTTCAAAGCGCTCAACTTGTTCATTAGCATTTGGAGGGCTAATGAAAAGCTGGAACCCTCACTGTTCCCTACGACCACCCCCCCCCCCCCCCCCCCTCTCCGCACCGACACACATGTACATGTAAACACACGCGCACACACCTCCACACACGCGCACACACCTCCATACACGCGCACACACCTCCATACACGCGCACACACCTCCATACACGCGCACACACCTCCATACACGCGCACACACCTCCATACACGCGCACACACCTCCACACACGCGCACACACCTCCATACACACCGTGAGGTGGCCGGATGCTTTAGTAAGCGGTCAGCAAACGACGTCTCTCTATCTCTGATGATAGAGTGGCTGAAAGGATTTGTGTGGTCTCTCGTCTTGCATCTCTCTCACGGTGTGTGCCTTTCACTCTCTCTCTCTCTCTCTCTCTCTCTCTGTTTCTGTTCCCTCTCTCCCTATTCCTTTCCCTCCTGCACTCCCTCCACCTCTCCTCCTCTCTCCCAGGGCAGCATGGCCTGTGGCCCTGGACACACGGCTGGCAGGGCTCCTCTGCCTGGCCCCGGCTCTGGCTGTAGCTACGGGGACCAGCCTTCTGAAGCTCATACAAGCCACGGAGCTCCACGTGTAGCCCCTCCCTCCCCTCATATCACTGCTATGGTGCATTTCTGTCTGTTTCTTTCTGTCTGTTTGTCTGTCTCTTTCTATCTCTCTCTTTCTGTCTCTCACTTTTCTGTCTCTCTTTCTGTCTCTCTCACTTTCTGTCTCTCTCTCTGTCTCTTTCTGTCTCTATTTTGCTGTCTTTCTGTCTCTCTCTCTGTCTCTCTTTCTGTCTCTATTTTGCTGTCTTTCTGTCTCTCCTTATTTCTGTCTCTCTCTCTCTTTCTGTCTCTTGGGGAGCAGAAGGGGTTTGAGGAAATGGGGGAGGTAGGAAGCAAGGTACTGGCAAAGTGGAGAGGACAGGGAGGAAAGCAAAGATAGTGGGAGGAATCAAGTGAAGGAGATGGGGATGGAGAGGGAGAGTTAAT
Source organism: Osmerus mordax (assembly GCF_038355195.1). Classification (NCBI taxonomy): domain Eukaryota; kingdom Metazoa; phylum Chordata; class Actinopteri; order Osmeriformes; family Osmeridae; genus Osmerus; species Osmerus mordax. Next base: position 12,916,772 of record NC_090061.1, read on the forward strand.
CTGTAGAGAAACAGATTGGCTTTCCCTTTGCCTCCCTCACAATCCTTCAAAGCTGTCCATAAATACCTTCACCACAACACTCAGCTTCTAAGACACTCTACAAACTCAACCACACAAACACACACAGAGACTCACACACACAGACACACACACACACACACACAGACACACACACCTGTACCGTGACGTCAAAGTCACAGCCAAGGAACTCATGCGGCTCTCAACTTTTCTCTCCCAGGCACATGGGGTGATAAGAGAATAGGGTTGGTGACTTGAAACATTTGGGTCAATAAAACACAGAGATGTTTTATGGCTCAAAAGGAAATTGATTTCTTTGCAGCCCCTTGTGTTGTGACCTTCCAGAGCTAGGCGATGGACTCTTTCATAAGACCTAAAGACCCAATCTAGGCTGTTTGTTTGTTACGTCAGCATCCTTACAGCTGAGCTGATGTTGTGTCAGTGAAGTGAGGGAGTATTTGCAGTCTGGTCTGGAACATTTTCTTTTCTAACCTGAGAGCAACAATATCTGTCTGTTTTTCTGCTTGTCTGTATTTGAGGACATAAAATGCAATACAATGTAAGTAATTACCCCGAAATATTCAAAAGAAACTTTATTTCTAGACGCAATCATAAAACTGCAAATCCTCAGGTAATGAGTTTGGTTTATTATCTGTTTACCCGACGTAATGTGCTATTCACATCAAACACTATTTCATCCTGGAAGCACTGACACTTTGTGATATGTTATGGGGGGAGTTTTTAATGTTTTAAAGTCGATTCCCTCGTCTTGGTCGTCCAGGTTTTCACAGGTGTTTCTACTTGGTGGTCTTTCAAAACACCCATAGATGCACTTTCAAGGAGGATGACTTGAAAATACAATTGATTCGTCGTTTAAGAATCCTGTGTATGTGCGCGTGTGCGTACGCGTGCATGTGTGAATTCTGTGACACCACTAGAGGCCGGAAGATTACGTTTCCCACCCGGGGAGAGAGGGGTGATTGTCTCACAGGGGGGTGAGATAGGTGTAACAGAGGCAGTTGCGCTGCTCGTCAGCCCTCCCCACACTGCCACTCTGATTTGCAAGAGTGACTACTAACCAGCCACCCTAAGGAAAAGCTAGCTTTTCACTGGCGCACTGTAAATTAGCTTGAGAACTGAGTTTTTTAACCAATGGCTACATCGGCTACCACAAAGTACAAAGGGTCATCCAGCTGAGGAAAAGGTTTTTATTTTGGCCGGATTGCAGCTCTTGGGTGAGCGTTTAAGTTCAACTTTTGTATTCTTACTAATGAATCATTTCAGTTATTACTTTCTCTCTATTTCTGTTGTCCTTTAATGAAGAATTATGTTTATACTACCTTTTGAAACGACAACATTGAATGCATCATGTTTATGGAGAATTAGGAAATGAAACGCGTTGTTTCTGTTTTAAACCCTTGTTAAAGCCCTTTTTTTTCTCTTTACCCTTTGCGTAGTCCTTGGCAACCTTTGCACTTCTAAGGCCAGGCATACTGAGGAACAGCCTCTCATGGTGTTACAATTCATACAGGCTATGACTGGGAAGGAGTCAATGAATCTGACCTGCTGCACGTTCCTGACATTTCTTCAACACATCCGTTTTACTGGGAATCGCCTTTCCTGGCTGTCCTCTGTCTCCCCCTCTCTCCCCCCGCCCCCTCTCTCTCTCTCTCTCCCTCTATGAGATCATTACAGCCACAGATTTAACGAGTAAGAAGTGCCCTCTACAGCACGGCAGATGCGAGGAACACACACTCACACAAAACAAACACAGGGAGCTCTCGCTCGCTCGCTCGCACGCACGGACACACGCAAGCAGGCCCACGCAAAACACACTTTGGTTGGGCCATGTGTGATTTCCCTGGGTAAATGTGCGATGTGCAATTGCTTTCATAGCAGCATGCATTTAGCTCCATGGGCAGGAAAATCCCTGTTGTGTGACCCTATGTAACACATGAGCCATGATATTGAAGTCTGTTCGAGAGAAATAAGAGAGATGCAGAGATATATTGAAAGATTTACTAGATGGATGTCTGTTCAAGATAAGGAGAGAGTCCAAAAAAAAGAGAGAGGCTCATTTCTATCATAACCGAATGGATCTGGAACACAAAGGCTCAACGCCCCTACGAACCAGCCAATCGGAGCCTCTCAGAGGAGTTGGCGTTCAATTCACTCCAACCGCTAGATCTCGTTCTCCTGCGGATGCTGGTCATCGTCGACCACGTTGTGGCGAGGGCGTGGCGTGAGATTGACAGACGATGTCTCCAGGGTTCATTAGTGTTCCAGTAACCGGCCCTGTTAGCATGTCTGGTCTCATTAAGGCTGATGCTGTCAGCGCCGTCGGCCTTTAATTTGTTTTGATTGGGTCTAAATCATCACGGAGGCAGACAGACGAGTCCCAGGCAGCTTTAGATACTGAGGGGAGGGGAGATGAGACTGTACCACTGGACATGTTGAGATATGACTGTGGCTCTGCTCTAAACCCTCACTAGGACTTGAGGGATTTGAGCGTGTCGTTGATGATGAACAGTCCTGTAAGCGTCATGTTTCCCTCGATGCTATAAAAGTCTCTCGCGTATGATTCACGCCGTTCGATTCTGCTCGCCTCGTGGACTCTGTGGTCCTTTGAAGTGCAGCTTCAGCAGCTGTGGTCTCTGAATGGAGAGAGTGCTGGGACCCGCGGCCAATTCAGAGTCCATACTCTCCTCGTCTCCTCTTCTCCTTGGCTTCATCCTCCACCACTCCTCTTCCCACCTGTCTCTCAAGTCCCCACATCTAGTGAGCGGATCGCAGAAGGTTCCAGAAGGCCACAGGCTCTGAACAGGTCCTCCATGAGTTCACAGGTATTCACAATGTTTCCATTGCCCCAGAGGGTATTCATCATGAGGCCAGCGATTATAATTTGTTCCCCCCCGAAATTTGTCATGTCAGTGCGGCTCTATGCTCGATGTTCTGGAACCACACTAGTATCGACTCCATCAATCAGTATTACCACGGTAACATTCTGAAAGCTCCACTTCCCCCCGCGGGCAGTGGAGAGGAAAGGCAATTATGCAGCCAGCATATGATAGAAGGAGAGAGAGAGAGAGAGACAGAGAGAGAGCAGAGGCAGGTATAGAAAATAAGGGACGATGGGAGAGAGAAAGAGGCAAAGAATAAAGCAAGAGAGAGAGAGAGAAGCGGGACTGAAAGAGTGGGAGAGAAAGAGAGGGGGAGGGAGAGAGAGAGAGAAAGGGCAGATAGATGGACGCATCCATAAGCTTTGGCCAAATTCTCCGCGAGGCTGGTGCTCACTTCTGTTTGTCTCACAGACAATGGCTCATGTCCAGACTCATGTTCCAAGCACAACAACAGGTCCAGGTCCAGGACGACCACAATGGAATGTTCTGGAGATGTTGGTTATTGTCTCCTAAGAATAGGAACAAGCTGAGTCAGTCCAGGTGGTCTGAGTGCTCCTCCCCAGGTCACATGACCTGATGGCTGCTCCTCTCCCCTGTGCCGACTCCTGCCTCTCCAACACACAGAGTTCCGCCCCAGAGGAGATCAAAACAAAATGAGGGCCCAGAATCGATCGAAATGGCGACAAATTAAGCAGCACGCCAATAGCTCATCCCAATTAAGATGCCGGGAGGACATCAAGTCCGACGTCAGCCCGATCCGGCCCGTATTGATTTGGTGCTCCAAGGCATTGGCCCAAGTCCGACATACTTTCAGCATGACTCAGAGCCGGTTATTGATATAGGGGCATGACGAGGGGTGCGTCAATTTCCCCAGCCTTAAACTGCACGTTAAACCAATATAAAACACTACGAACAACACCAATATGCACCCCCCTCTAATGCACCACTGTCATTGGGCATCGATGTGCTAGGATCAGCACTGACCCTGACTGTCTGTCTGTCTGACTGACTGCTTGTCTGTTAGCAACAACAAAAAAAGCTGTGGGTATTCAAGTCTCCACACAAAATGAGTAACAAGCCAAACAATGTTGCCATCCATTTTGGCTTCCTGTGTGACATGAAGGATGATCTGTTCCTAAAAAAAAAAGAAATGACTAAATGTAAAAATGTTCCCACAATGTTCAGGAAGCCGGCTGAAACTTTAAATGAACAGAGATGCACCACTGTTTACATTAGCAATTTTCGACATGGAGCACACTTAATTTTAAACTGTTTAATTCAGCACGCCACACCAGTGATAAGACACTCAATTTTTTCCATTATCCGTTTGGTGAAGGAAATCTGGTTGGAAACATTTATCCTGACTCATTCTTAACAATGCCTACCTTTCTGTCTCACTTCATTTCTCTCGCTTTCTTTAAACCTTCCCTCCATCTTGAACTCCCTCTGTTGTGCTTGACAGTCCTGAATGTGCTCCCGAGAGAGCATAGGATGACAGTGGTATTTATTCTCCTGATACACCATCTAGGTATATACCTGTTTGCTTCCTTGACAGAAAAAAACCCCGCTCTTGAGTAATGCCTTTGGCGATGTGACACCATCTTGCAAATATGGGCTGTGGAGCTAAGTGACAGGTAGAGAATGGCTGTTATTTCTACTTTTACATACCAACTGTTCCTCTCACCACAAGGAGACACGCTGCACTCCAACAACAAAGCATCATTAAAACGCGGACACAGCTATTTGTCATGTTTGAATGATTCAAACAGGAATTATTAAAATAGTGATGAAGGCATCTCTAGGAACAAAATGAACACAATTTACTTTATTATTTATTCTGCTTGATGCTTTTCTTTGTATTATGACATCTCCATTGTGTTGGATAAGAAAACAAAAGGAACTCATTTTAGTCTTTATTGAAGAGTCCTATTTTAGTCTTTATTGAAGAGTCCCTCAGAGTTTACAAACCAGATGCACTACTTTCCTCCATTTTCAGTGGGTGAATAATAGCCAGAAGTACTCAGAGCCTGACATGGTTTTATCAGTAACATTTTGGTTCAAATGGAAACACGAGAAAACTACTTCAACATAAGCCTCTAATCTCCTAAATTTCATTGTCTGGGTAAATATGTTAATGCCCTCCTTGATTTTCTGGAAACAATAACCGGGAGAAAGCAATTTTACCATTAGCAAGAAAAAGTGCCTCGCCTCGGTCTGATAAACGAGCTTATCCTTAATCCTAATTGTGTCAAAAACTGGATTTTCGTACTTGGTTTTATAAACAGGCGCCAGGACAGCGCACCATAATGTAGTTTGCAACCAATCCCACGTGGTCCCAACCTATCAGGTGTTGTTTAACCTTGTAGTGTGGTAATGGAGAGAGAACCCAGGCCTAAAAGCACAGGAGTGTATACGTGTTCCTGTGGAGGTAATTGGCTAGTCTGGGCTGTAGAAGCGTACAATACATAACCCTTTAGATTACAAGTCCCTTATCAGCTACCCACCAGCCATGTGTGTGAGTGTGTGTGTATGTGTGTGTTTGGTGTGTCAGTGTTTGTGGTGTGTGTGTGCGTGGGAGAGGTGGATATAGATCAGTGCTCATAGTGTGTGGCTTGAAGCTGTTGTAAGCCTTTAATAAAACTGTAAGACTTTAATTGTGACAAATTAAGTATGATGTAGAATTCTGCTCAGGTGGTAAGCTACTAATGGTTATGGTATGGACACTTCAAACTGTAACTTTTAGGAATCCCTGGCGACATGTACTATCTTAATAATGTGACTTGTGGTTTATCACCCTGTCTGATTTGCATTTTTTAACACAGGATTTAACTTGATTGTGCTTAAATAGGCTTAGCCAAGAGATTTGATATTCACTCTATGTTCAAAAACCTGCCTAGTAATGCGTTTTAGAGAGTCGATAGGCCAATAGACCAGTCAAGTATGAAATATTTCTGTAACAAAAGAGATATCGAAGGGAAAAATAACATTTCAACTAAGTGTATCCCTAGGCCTGCTAAAAGAACGTGCGCTAGCGGAATTACCGCGCGCATCCCTTGGGAGATGGGTGCGAACTGTGGGTAGTGCTCGTGCGCAATATCATAGCAGCCGAGGACACGCGACGCGAGCATCAGCAGCGCGCGAGGTAGAGGAGAGGAGAGCCGGAGATAAAGAGAGAGAGAGGGAGATACTAGAGAAAGAGACCGCGACTGAGACAAGTGTCTTTCTAAGAGCTTTCCCTCACAAAGATAGTTGGTTTGTCACCATTCAATCAACGTTATGCTGCTGTAATAGGAGTGTAACGGACTGGAGGAGGGTGGTTTAACTCACCACGAAGAGATCTATGGTTGGATTTCGGCTTTTCTTTTCTTCGCCAATGCAAAAGGAAATATGCAGCGAAGCTTCACCCTCCTTTACACCAGTTTTCTGGGAATTTGCTTGGGTTCAAGTTTTCCAAGTAACATCAATATAGGTAGGAAAAGAACTCACTCAAAAACCTAGTTCCGCAAAATGTGTTAAAATAATTATTTCGGTCAGGAACCAAAGTGTATATCAACAAGTTCCTTAGGCGAACCGTTTTCTTCAGATAAAAAGTTAGACCACACAAACGAATACATTATATTATTGATAGGGATGTTGTGTACGACATCGTTTTTGTTGATGTCAAACTACGTCTTTTCTCCTCCACAGGGGGATTATTCCCAATCGAATCGCATGAATATGAGGTGTTTCGGTTTGCCCTCACGCATCACCAGGATATCCCTAAACTGGTTCCCCAGGTGGATATGGTCAAGCTGGGGAACAGCTTCTCCATGACATATGCTTGTAAGTATACTTATAACACGATGTCCCATCACTCTTTTCTTGGAGAAAAGCTAGCCTACCCACTTTGACATTTTTGCAATAATTATTTATTGGATTTAATTATATCTGTTGCACCCCCCTATCAAAAATGATATTGATATTCAAATCAGTCGCAACATCTTTACCATACAGATTGTAGGCCTATTTGATGATCGTGAGAGTTAGTCAAATAATCCATATTTACAGTAGTTTGTAATGTTTTTAGCGGGGGAGAGACATTGCTCTTTGTGCTCTCTCACCTGCATCGCCGTCTTTTCAGCGCACGATGACACAAAGCGGTGACGGGATTTCACAATGCTTTTGCTTTCAGCATAAGGCGAGCCTAATATGCATGTCAAAGCATTTCATTAATTAAGATTAGTCCCTACGATTCGCATTTGCTACTATGTAAACAGCAATGCCAGCATGAACGATGAAAAAGCATAGCTGATTAGCCGATGATTCCGATTTATTTATTCTTCGCTGTAGGCGACATAGCATCTACTTTATGTGAGTGTTTACAACATTCCAGTTTGATATTATGTAGGCCTATAGAATACGTTGTCTCGGCTCTGTCATACGAATTATTCCTTCTATCTCACAGTTCCCTCAAGGTAATATTTTGGGGGATCTCGTTTCACTTTTCTTAATTGTTAACACAACATGCCATATATTTACCTGTGTAGTTCATACACCTTCGGCAGAATAATGGTACATACGTCTATTATGAATGAGCACTTAATCTGCAAGGTGACAATCTGAGGCAGGATTAATGGCTGATTGGTCACGCAGCAGATCAATGAACGTTTGGGGTCAGGGCAGTCAGGACGCCTCTGTCCTGTTCATGAGTCAACTACGGAATCGACCCAGTCGTTCTGGTCCTTTCATGTCAAGCAAATCATTGTCTACTTTTTCTCCTCCACCCCATACTCCCCCCCCCCCTCCATCTCCCTCAATTTCGAATCCGGGCTGTGTGCTCGAAAGACTAAAGGTGCCCTTGAGTTTCATTCTGTCTCTCTCTCTCTCTCTCTCTCTCTCTCTCTCTCTCTCTCTCTCTCTCTCTCTCTCTCTCTCTCTCTCTCTCTCTCTCTCTCTCTCTCTCTCTCTCTCCTCTCCCTCTCTCCCTCTCTCTCTTGTTACACATGTGACACTTCAGAATAGCACAAGGCCTACCTACATCCGAGCGACTGAAGTCACACACAGAGTGGATTTTCCGTTCTGACAATCCTCACCGTACACTCTTTACTACCAGCGATGCGCGTGTCACCTGCGTTTTCAGTTTCCGATTTCAGACAGTGACATATGCGTTTATCCCGTTTTTGTTCTCTCCCTCAGAGAAGACTGGAATTAAAAAAAAAAAAGCGTTATTTTCCTCCCGCTTTTCACGCGCTCCCTCAGATCTGGGCCCAAGCTTTGAGCAGCTCTACCTCACAGAGATAAAGAAGAAAGATCCGTCATCGACTACACCGCCAAACCATCTGGCTTCGTACAATTCAAACTCGTTTCGAGTTCCTAAGGGATTCCCACACAAGCACGTACTTGCTCGGCAATTAAAAGTTCACGTCGTTTAATCATTTTCTTTTTAAGGATGTATGCACGTTTAGTTTAGCATAGATTATGCTACTGGAAAACAGATCAGTGCTCTACCACTGAGCAGTGTTGACAAGGAATCCAAAGGAGTACGTCTACTTTTGTGGAACTGTGATGGCGTGCCCCTGTTTAGCTCTGTGCTCTGCAGACATCGCTCCATGGAAGTCCATGCTCCACTGATCTCTCTGCAGGCTTTCAGCAGCCGCGCTATCTCCCCTACCCTGTGGAGAGGAGGATGCACCACTGGATGTGACCAGACATCTGAACAGGATGCTGTTCTCCACAGCAAACACACACACACACACTCAAGCGTGTGTGCGCATACACACACGCACCCGTGTGCACTCACAAGCAAACGCACAGAACCTCCCCACACCCCCAACACACACACACACACACATATGGCGAGTCAACCCAGAAATGACTGCGTGTCATGGAAGTTACTACACAGTGTATTTTAGAACAATGTCCAGGGTCTGCAGGAAGGAACTTTAGAGAACCCAGCTGGGAATGCGTGTGTGTGTGTATGTGTGCCAGGTTGTTGATGCTGCTAGACTGGACTCTGCAGTATTCCCTCCTAAACACCCACATCTGTTGGACACCAAAGAGCAGTAACACAGTCATGGGATACTCCGCAGTACCTTCACACAGGGAGAACCCTACAGTCTTCAGACGGGGCGACTAGTGAACGTCGCCCTGCAAAAAAGGGCCGTGAATGCACCCCTCCTACACAAACTGACCGTGGCGGCGGGGGTAGCTGTCGCGACATCTGTCACGACCGCGTCGCCCGTCGCCGTCGGCTCAGCCGCGTCTTCTCGTCAGCGATCTGGCCGCCGTTTGACTTCTCGTCCGCCCCGAGGGCTGAGCCGCGTGAGGCGCTGGCGATCTGACACGGCTACGCCAGGTTCCCAGATTGTGTAGGTGTGCGTGTTGCCTCCGCCAGGCCTCTCCGGCCTCCGCTGGGAGGGAGCAGAGGGAGAGCAGTCAGCTGTGACGTCTCACCCACGGTCCGACGGGTGCCGCCGGAGGTGTTGGCACGCGGTGTTGTTGGAAAGCTGTTGCCATGGATATTAAGGATGTGGGCGGGAGACAAGGGGCACCTGCGTAGAGCTCTTTGGGTATTTCCTGAATTTGTGCTGGGTAGCTTGCGGTGAGGCCGTCCGTAAAGAGGCTGATTTCACAGTGGTGATGGTCTGGTGGGTTACTCTGGGACGTGGCCCCTCAGTCACAGAGTTCACACTGAGTGTGTGTGTGTGTGTGTAGGCATTTGTCCAGCGTTTGTGTTAGTGGGCGGGTGGGTTGGCCTGTGAATGGTCGCATGGTGCGTCTATTTTGTGCGAGTGTCTGAATTCACCCGTGTAAGTGTGTGTGTGTGTCTGTGTGAGTGGTGGTAATGCGCCTAGGGGGCTCTGGGATGCAGGGTGGTGGTGGGTCGGGGAGGAGGGATCTGTGGGTGTGAAAGGCAGCGTGGGTGAATAGGCCCTTGTGCCCCGGGGATGAATGGCACTCCGGATGGGACTTATCCCCATCAGCTGGCTCCTGTATGACCAGAACAGCCACTTCCTCCAGCCCTCCCCCCCTCTCCCCCCAACCACCACCACCCGTGCCCCCCCCCCGCCCCCCCTCGCTCGTTGCATCCCCGTCTCCCTGCCACCTGCTGGGTGGGGTCGGCGGGGGGAAGCAGGGATGAGAATGGGGAGGGAGGATGGCTAGGGGGGGAAAGGGGAGGGGCATAACGAAAGCAGAGGTAACAGAACAGGAGCGGAGGAGGAGAGATGGGGGCGCGGGGGGGGGGGGGCAGATTGACTGGAGAAAGGGTATAAAAAAAAAAGACGAAAATGGCTGTCTGTTTAGCGGCGGTGTGTTTTCCTCCTGTTGAGTCATCAGCAGTGTGGAAATGACTCTGACAGCGGTGCGGAGCTGACGTGACACCCCCGTGTCACAGTTGTTTACAGTCCTCCCTGCTCTTCCTTTTCTACCTCGCACGCGCCATCTGAAACTTGCCCCTGTTCCGCCACAGCGTGTGTGTGTACGTAAAAGTCTGTCAGGATCGTCAGTGTACGTGTGGGTGTTATACAGCACGTATGAAATCATAATATCTCTTAAATACCACAGTTACCTTGTCTGTTTATGTGGGTGAATGTGTTTGTGTGTGTGTGTACGTGTGCATGCGTGTGTGTGTGTGTGTGTGTGTGTGTGTGTGTTTGTGTGTATGTTTTAGACAGTATGCCAAAAGTGAACATTAACAGGGTTAGCTCGTTTTACCTGCTTCCGCTATTAAAACAAAGCACAGAGACGTTGACCAAACATCCATGTTAGTCACTCTCTCCTTCAGCTACATCTTGCATTACCATAAGCCACTATTGACTGGGTTTATAATAAGGACGTCAAAAATAGCTATTTCCATGTCAAATCCCTGCCAGGCTTATGGTGTTCATCCCAGTTTGCGCATTTGAATTATTGATGCTTTTTAGCGAAACGCTAGTTACTCATTGGTGAGGCTGCGTAGGAATATTCCGTATTCAGTTATTCACCGTGGAATGTTCCCCCATATAATATGACCTTTGCCAAGAAATAACAATAGATAATAAACAACACTAGCAGGAGGAAAATCCATAAAAAAATGTTATTACTCAGGTCTCTTCATTCAGACCCATCCATTCTGTTATGCGGGAACTATAAACAGGAGATAATTATTCACTTTCATCGTTCATGGTGTGTGGAGCAGCTCCTGGGTTCTGCTGTGTTGTCTGGAGTCTCGGAGGGACGTTTTAACAGAGTGAGGGAAGATCTAAGCTCTGAGCCTGGCCTGATCAATGGACCAGGCCCACACAGAGAGCCCTGCGATCAATACTGGACAGGAGACCGCCCCGGCCCTGGAGGACGTGGACAAATGATCTCTAGATGATTGTGTGTGTGTGTGTGTGTGTCATAGGGTTCGGATATGTCTTATCACAAACTGTGTTTAGGGGTGAGGTGGGAAGGACGCTCGGTTGTGTAGGGGACACACTTTAGGGTTTCTTATTCTGTGGTTTGGTTCTAAATGTCTCTTCTTCTATGGTAGGTTTCTATAATGTTTGCACATTGTGTCTCTTCTTCTATAGTATTTTTCCACTGAGTCTCTTCTTCTATAGTATTTTTCCACCGAGTCTCTTCTGCTATAGTATTTTTCCACTCAGTCTCTTCTTCTATAGTATTTTTCCATAGTGTTCCTCTATAGTGTATATTCTTCTGTTGTTTCTCCTCTGTGGGTGTTGTTTGGTTCTCTCGTGTGTTGTTCTCTATGCAGATCTATGCAGCATGTAGTACAGATGGCAAAGACATGAGAGGGGAGCCGGAGCGTTTGCCGAGAACAGCGCTTCGCTCTTTCAGAGAGACGATTGTTTGTGAGATTACAAACAGAGGCTGTTTGGCAACTCCTCTATCAGCGCAGACCTTTTACATCTGTTGGCGCGATCGCCAACTGGAAACACACGTGCGCACGCGCACACACACGATCGCTTACTGGAGACGCAGGCTCATCTCATGCGTTTAATGTATTATTCATTTCAGCGCATCCATAGCCATCACTCCCCGGAGTTCGATGCATAAATATGTATTAATAACCCTGCCCAGGTTTTCGCTTCTACCAAGGGAATCTGGAGGGAGGCCGGTCTGTTTGTAGTGTCGATCTACTTCCCACCACCTCCCTCCCAGGGAGAACATTGCCCCAGAAGGGTGAGCCCCGGCTGGGCTGTGTGGGAGAGGAGTGAGGGGGTGGAGGTTAAGCTGCCGTTTCAGACCTGCTGCCTGCTGTCACCCAGGCTCTGGGGTGTTGTGTTGGGTCCCATCACACTGAATGTCAGGGACACACTGGATCTGTGGGCCTTCAGGGCCCTGCTGGGACGGCTCTCTTGGGCCTCTCTCTCTCTGTTTTTCTCTCTCTCTCTGTTTCTCTCTGTTTCTCTCTGTCTCTCTCTCTGTCTCTCTCTCTACCTCTTTCTCTCTGTCTTTTTTTGTCTCTCTGTCTCTCTCATTCATTCTCTCTCTCTCTCTCTCTCTCTCTCTCTCTCTCTCTCTCTCTCTCTCTCTCTCTCTCTCTCTCTCTCTCTCTCTCTCTCTCTCTCTCTCTCTCACGCTCTCTTTTTCTTTTATGTACTTGTTTTCCTCCTTTCCCTTTACCCTTTAGATATTGAAATATGTCTGCATGCGCAATATTGATGAGCAACACACATTGTGTAAATAATGACACACACCCAACCATGTGTAAAATCAGACACCCACACACATACTGGGGGTAGGGGTTGTTGTTGTAATTGTGTGTGTAACCCCTAACCCTCACACACGCCCAACCTATCACCTCCAGCCCATCAGCCCCTGCTTGGCAGTATTCTCAGGCTGGGTCCCAGGGCTGGATCACTGGGCTGGGTCACTGGGCTGGATCCCAGGGCTGGATCCCAGGGCTGGATCCCAGGGCTGGATCCCAGGGCTGGGTCCCAGGGCTGGATCACTGGGCTGGGTCACTGGGCTGGATCCCAGGGCTGGATCCCAGGGCTGGATCCCAGGGCTGGATCCCAGGGCTGGGTCCCAGGGCTGGATCCCAGGGCTGGGTTCAGGGTCGGTGTGGCGACAGGGAGGGAAAGCTGCCCGTTCTGCCGTGTGTGTGGGCTCAGCTCACGCGTCGGCCTCCATCACAGCCGAGCGCTGACACACACTGTTGTTTCTGACTGGCGTAATATGAAATGAGTCTGGGGGGATTGATAAGTGTTTCGGCTCTGGTGGGTGCGCGTGTGTGTGGGTGAGCGCGCGCGCGTGCCTGTGTGTGTGTAAGACAAAGGCAGCTGTCATGTTGTAGTTGAAGGGAGACAGGCAGAGACTTGCTGCCCCCCTGTCTCAGTCATACATGGTGATCTCCCGTGTAGTGTACATTAATGAGACAACAGAATGTACACTGTTTGGCCATGTAGCATAGCATCGCTTAGCGCCTCTGCTCTTACTCTGACAGCGACACGCACATCCTGTCAGACACACACACACACACACAGGAATCTCCAACACTAATTGAGAGCCCTGTCACCGTGCAGCGCTGAGAGGCTGAGGGAGAGAGTCGCAGAAGGAAGGGAAAAAAGAAAGCAAGAGAGAGAGACGCAGATGGAGGGAAAGAGAGAGGGGGAGATAGTGTGTTCCACGTCAAACATCCAGTGTGAAAGCCCATGTAATTTTATACACACCATGGGCCTGTACTATGAAGCAGGATTTGGGGTTACCAAGGTAACTTCAAGTTTAACCCTGGGTTTTCAGTGTTATGACAACGGTTGACTTCTTCCTAGGGTAGTCCGCCATGGTGATTCATGCTGCAGACCTAATCTGCCCCGGAGCAGGTTATGGTCGTGATAACAGACCAACGCGTACGAAAGCACCGCCTACTGACCGATCCATTTTCTTGGAAAATAGCATCATCGTTTCTAGAAGATTCCGTGGGTCTCTGTGCCCAAATAGATTGAATCCAGCAAAACACATGGGCTCTGCCTGAAGAGTATCTTTGTAGCCTACACACTGATATGATCCTAAAACAGAGACTTTCAAGCACTGCAGTCTTATTACTAACTTGTTAACTTTGTAAGATTTGCTTACAAGCACGCCTATTACATGAATCGGTTTGAATTATGTTTTGTATTTGTTCTTTATTTGCTTAAAAGACCATTTAACACTGTCGTGCATCTTACTGTAAACAATATGGTTAAACACCCCATAAGAATAGGCTAATCTGACTAATTAATTTAATGGATAACACATTAAAATGATGGTCATATCTAGGCCTACCCGTGCCTTAATGACGGGGCAGTAATAAATGAACTAATGCATTCACACAGTCTGCCATTTTTTCCCAGCTTTCCGTCCTGCCCTTGGCAGCGTCAGTGGTGTTGCTTTCAGCCTGGATTGTATTTCACAATTCTTCATATTTGTTTAATATTGTAGTTTGCTTATCTTGTGTAAAATCTGCGGTTCTGGTATACTGTTTGTAATTGGTCAGAATGAGCAACCAACGCCCCTTGTATGTGAACGTGCTTCTGGATGGATGGGAAACCTATAGGTTGAGTGAACAAGTTGATAACCACCTTCGTGACACTTAATAGTGCAGTTGCGGTTGCTTGTCTCAATGAAGCCAGCTAACTAAACTGGATACGTTGAACTTGCTTCTCACTACAGGCCCCTGGACTGGTTTGAAAGTGAAGAATATGTCCTTTCCTCCTGTCCGTTTTCGCCTCCCTCCCTCACCCCTCCGTCCTCTCCCTCCTTCCCTCCTTCCCTCCTTCCTTCCTGTGTCTGGTAGACAGAGTGAGTGGGTCGTTCCCCCTGCACCTGTCCATGATGCAGCACAGATGGAGGGATAATTACGGAGGGGTACTGTAGAGGGGGATAATTGGGATGCCTGTACCTCCTGACAGGACTGTTTGTCTGGACATGGTTCTGACCCGCTGCCCAGGTTTGTTCAACCAGCTTGCTGACTTTCACAGGTAGACAGGTAGACTGGAGGGAGAGAGACAGCTGGTCTGGAAAGACAGCAGAGAGACAAGATACTTTTTTAATTTAATTTAATTTATTTTATTTATTTTATTTATTTTATTTATTTTATTTATTTTATTTATTTTATTTATTTTATGTATTTCATTTATTTATTTTTATATTTTACTGTATAGTTTCTTTTAATCTAATTCAATTGCTAGTTATGTACCCTTAGTTTGCTAGTTATGTACCCTTAGTATAGTTAGTCCTCATATTTAAATTTTAGATTCCTATATGTTTATTGTTTGCACCTTCCTGCCAAAGCAAATTCCTTGTCTGTGAAAACTTTCATGGCGAATAAAACCCATTCTGATTCTGAGAGAGAGAGAGAGAGAGAGAGTGAGATGAGTACCGGACGCAGCTCATTGTTTTACTGGGCTCATTATGCAAAAATATGTTTTGTTTCTCCATTCAGCGAGTGTGACGGAGAGACAGACAAAGGCAATCAGAGAGAGAGAGAGAGAGAGAGAGAGAGAGAAAATGAGAGAAAGAGAGCTGGAGCAGTGCAGTGTGCAGTCCCACCTCTAGGCTGGCATATGCTCTCTTTGTTCCCAGCAGTCTCGTTCTGTCATCCCCTCAGCCTCGCTAATGGAGGCTAATGCAGCCTTCATTCTGCCCCTTTGCCTCCCAGCAGCCCGGCTGGTCTCCTGCGGGTCTCCTCCCTTCATCTGAGGCTGGAGGAGGCCGGAGGACGCTGGCTAGCCTGTTGTTAGCTTGGCGTTAGCCTCACATTAGCGTAATGTAATCTCTTGTTAGCTGTTAGCTCCTTGACATTAATCCGCAGGACTGTTTGGCTGGCTGGTCAGCATTGCTGGGCAGCATCGCTGTTCACAGTTTGTGTGCGTGTGTGTCTGTCTGTGTGTGTGTGTGTGTGTGTGTGGGCTGATTTTCCCACTGGGATCGACAACATCTCAATCGTTCATAAAAGCAGTTTTGTCTCTAGTTTAACATACCTGACATAACGGGGTGCTTGTTTATACCACCACATTGTTCCCTTCTACACAGTACAAACATCACAACATCTAATGAGTCCCAATTTTCACCTGTCTTTGATAAGGTATTTTTATTCTGCGAGGCATCACACTGATGAAGCACACGTTCCTTCACGTTCTCATTACTTCCCCGCTCCTTCGGCCTCGTCAAGGCTTCTTTCTTCTCCTTGTTTTCCTTGTTCTACTTCCACCCCTCTCCCTCCCTTGTTCTTCTCCACACACACATGCATGCACACATGCAAACACAGCGCACACACGCGCGCACACACACACACATACAAGCAAACACCGCGAGGCACAAGACGGTGTTTTACTGCTCTTTCGCGGGCAGTCAATCTCCCATGAGTACCAGAGTTCCCTGCTCTCTACGGGGCATATGGGTGCGTGGGGGACGGAGGGGGGGGGGGGGACGCGAGGGGACGGAGGGGCGACGCGACGGGGGGACGACGCGGTGCAGGCAGCGAGTCGAAGCCAAGTGTTCACCGCCCCCATACAGAGAAACACAGCCACGGCACTGAAAGTCCTCCAGCATTCCTTTTCGTGACAGAGGGAGACTGTGGAGAGATTCGACGCTGCTACTCGCGCTGTGTGTCTTCCGTGTGAACGAGCTCAAATCTACTCATTCCACTGTTCTGCATGTTCGACGTCAAACAGTGGCTCCGGATGTGATTAATGGACAGGCTAAACGGTTAACCACGTCCATATTGAATTTGAATTCCGTCCAAGGGTCCACTTACTCTGAAAGCAAACGCGCGCGCGCGCACACACACACACTCGCATACACATGCAGCAATCATATAGCACTAACCTACACACACACACACACACACAGAGCAGTGTGCTTCAGCCCCTCATCTCGGTGTCCTCGCTGCTAGCAGACGGAGATAGATTGCAGTTTGTGACTCACGCTGTGTTGGAAGGGCTTGCTGAGTGAGCTGGCCTCTCCCACCCAACACCTCAGGGATTCTTCAAAAGCAGCCCAGTGTGGGTGTGGGTGTGTGGGTGTGTGGGTGTGTGTTCAACCTCATGAGATAGAAGAGGGTCTGGAGGGTGAGAGGAGGGGTCGACGGTACGTGCGTGTATGCATGTGTATGTACTCGTGACTTTGATTGAGCGTGCATTGGAGTGGATGTGTTTATTTTGACGAGTGCGTGTGAGTGTGTGTGTGTGTGTGTGTGTGTGTGTGTGTGTGTGAGTGAGTGTGTGTGTGTGTGTGCATTGTTGATGGATGGTGTCAAGCCTCTCATTTGCATAACTGATGAGGCCTGCGAGACCTCGACATCGACCCACTTTACAATACACACGTCCTATGCTTATAAACCACACATGGGGAAGTAGCGACGGTCTTGTGCATGTGTGTGTGTGTGTGTGTGTACGCGTGTGTGGTGCGCCTGCGTGTGTACGAGTGTGTGTGTGTGTGTGCATGCCTGTGTGTGGTGCGCCTGCGTGTGTACGAGTGTGTGTGCGTGTTGTTGGGCTCCCCAGTCCTCCGGGTGAGTCTCAGGGAGCGACTTGACCCCCTCACCCCCGCTGTTGCTGCCTCTAACTAGGACGCCCACTGGGGACGCCCTCATTAGCCGGGCTGACACGCAAAACAAGTTCTCTGTGACAAGCATACCAACACCGGAAGCGATACCAGAAGGAACCATGAGGATCTGACAGTTTCAGTTGTTAGGCCACGGTCAACATCACATTAAGAGGATATTAGCCTATTTACAGCTGTCTGGATTGGATCTAGCGAGATGAATTCAGCTATGACTTGAAGGCGTCACTTTTTTTCGTTGTTTGTTGCTCAGCCTCAGTTGGTGGCTTGAAACAGCATTATTCATCCTGCGCATGAAACATGAATGACACTGGCTGTCAAGAATTCATTCATCTTTAAGTTCTCAGTAGAACAACGTTTTTTGAGGAGATGTTCTTGTTTTATGTGTGTTCTGCATTAATATTGCTTGTCGGGAGAAGGAACGGACAGAGTCTGTGAGTGTGTGTGTGTGTGTGTGGATGTGTGTGTTTATGTTTGTGTTGAGTTCAAGATTGGCGTGTGTATGACTTTGCATGAATGTGTTTGTGCATGTGTGGTGTATGTGTCTGTGTGCGAGTGTGAAAGAGAGAGTGTGTGTGTGTGTCCGATGGACCTAACACTTCATTTGAGCAGTTTAATGCCTCACTTTATGACTAGTGTGTATTGACTGAATACATACATTAAATACCCAGAATATGAAATAAAGGCTCTGGCCACATGACATATAATACCCGATAATGAACTCAAAACTTCGAAATGTGCCAGAGAATCAAAGCACAAGTACATGTCTTATTAATGAGAAATATATAGCATATGTATAATACAGTTCTGGTATTTAATTTTCTCTCTCTGGTAGTAAATGTGTGTATAAATCTGTGTGTGTGTGGGCGGGTGCGACATATCTCGTAATCGTAGGGGAGGGGGAGAAGAAAAAGGAGGTAGAATAAGAAGGAGGACGGGGATTAATACGAGGAGTGGGAGGAGATGGAGACGGAGATAGAGAGGAGGAGGAGAGACAAAGTGCTAGACTGGTCTACCCCTGCACTCCGCCGAAGATGCTAATCACAATCCCTCCGAGGGGGCCCTGATTGGCCCTCGGGCCGGCACGCTCCGCCAATCAGACGGCAGACACGCTGGGCTCCACCCTTCTCCCCGAGGAGGGATGGGAGGAGCTTCAGGAGAGACCTGCGTGTGCCAGCCAGCAGCCGTGCTCGGGACGGAAGGTCAGGTGGAGGGGGTCAGTGGCTCGACCCTGGCCTGATGAGGGTTTAAGTTGGTTTAGGTGCAGTTTCATGGACGTCTGGGAACACCCCCCCCCCCCCCCCCCCCAAAAAAAAAGGGCTTAACCAAGATGGACGGGCTGTACAAGATTTGATGTAACGAGACAGGCTGGCGGTTCACGGTTGCCTCTTTCTCCCTGTGTGTTCCTCGCTCTCTCTGTGTCTCTCTGTCAGAGACGAGCAGCGGAGAGGAGACAGGCAGCGCCCGGGCAGAGACGAGGGCATCTGCTGTGGCCTCCCTTCAGTCTTCCTACAGCAAGGCTGTTCATCTACTTGGCTGCCTCCGTAGAGGGGATGTATAAAGGCCTATCAGAAATGACAAGGTAACCTGACGCGCGCGGCAGGTGGGAGAGCGCCTCTCTCCTGGCCTTGTGTGAGAGCGCGAGCCTTTCAGAACAAACTCAGCTTCCCAGAGGCCCCTGCTGCCTCGCATCACATCGGCTGTCATCCGGCCTGTCACTGGAGAGCAACCCACAACACTCGGACAGCAATTCCCCCTGTCGCGATTGGGCGGCTCCCTCCGTCAGCCCCACAGCCTTTCCAGCCAATGACGGCTCTGCGCCCCTCCCCCCCCCCCCCCCCCCCCCGCCAATGGCTGACAGACAGACGGTGGTCCGCCTATGCCTGGGCGCCATGGCGAGACGGGGTGCCAGAGTGGCCAGGTGTTTGGGCAATTCAGGCAGGACGGCTCTTCTCCTTGTGTCTGACCTTTTCTGTTGCGAGACGCTACGGGCTGTGCTAACATGACTGTGCTCGCACACTATCAATTATATTCAAATCAGGTCCTTTTCCCACGAGGAAGGGCATTCACCAACCTCCCACCTCTCAACCACCACATCCCCGACACACACACACACACACACACACACACCACTCCTGGAGAGTTACACCAATGCCAGCTGTTCCTGTCTCTGTCTCAGCAGGAGCAGGAGAGGGCTTGTGACAGACATGACTGCCATCTAGTAGGCCAGCACACTGTGATACATGATAAATGCAATGGTGGATTACATTTACATTACATTTAGTCATTTAGCAGACGCTCTTATCCAGAGCGACTTACAGTAAGTACAGGGACATTCCCCCGAGGCAAGTAGGGTGAAGTGCCTTGCCCAAGGACACAACGTCATTTTTCACGGCCAGGAATCGAACCAACAACCTTCTGATTACTAGCCCGACTCTCTAACCGCTCAGCCATCTGACCCCCCAGGATCTCTGTAGAAATACTGCTTGTGCAGGAAGTCCAATTTCAGGGTTTGAAAAATGGCGTGCTTAAACCGAACGTCTGTAATACCAACAGATGAGTTGGGTGTGAATGTCAGGGTGTCAGGGCTATGAACGTATAGGGTATAGGTTGCAGAAGATAATGGATCGTGGTGGAGGACTGTTAACAAAATGAAATACGCCACGTCTGAAGCTGATTCCAGCAAGTGTGTTCTGCTTTTGACCCTGAGATAGCAGGAGCTGGTTCTGGACTGTGAGGTGCAAAATGGCTATTTCAGGTTGTGCTGTAAGTGGGGTGACTCACAGTATACATGGAGAGGGAGAGATTGTATTTTTGTTCGTCTCTCCGTCTCTTTCGTTCTCTCTCTGTCTCTCCCTCTCGTTCTCTCTCTTGTCTCTCCCTCTCCCTCTCTCTCTGTCTCTCCCTCTCGTTCTCTCTCTGTCTCTCCCTCTCGTTCTCTCTCTGTCTCTCCCTCTCGTTCTCTCTCTTGTCTCTCCCTCTCGTTCTCTCTCTGTCTCTCCATCTCTTTCTCTGCCCCATGTCTTTTCTCGGTCTCTGTCGTTTCTCTCTCATGGACTCTCTCGCTCCCACTCTGACACACACACGTGCGCGCGGCCAGGGGGATTGCTGGTCTGTAGCGAGGCAGTCGGTGGCGGTTGGGTGTCGGCCATCTTTGATCGCTGTCTCTCCCAGCCTTCCCATCTCTGGAAGCCGGGCCCCCTGGCTGTGAACTGGCCCGGAGCAGGGGACAGACTGGGACTCCAATCTGTTTGGTAAATAAAGTGAAACGTGAGGCCCGCCCGCGGCCACAGCGGAAAATAACCCTGCTCAGACCTGCAAGGGCAAAGATATCCCTGCCATGCTACAGTGGCCCAGTGGCCAGGTTCACAGACCAGGGGGGCGTGAGGGGGGCAAGGTGACACGGGGGTGAGGAAACAATAGAACGGATGACCGCCATTTTGTCTCAAGGGAAGAAATGGGCAGAAATGTCGCGAATGAAGAGGGGGGGGGGTGTTGAGATGAGAACGGAGAGGAGAGGGGGGGGGGGTGGAGAGGAGGACAGCGAGGGAAGGGAGCAGGTGACAATGATTGAGGCTCTGAACGAATGGAGTGGGTCCGTAAACAAGAGGAGGGAGAGAGTCAGAAATAGAGAGAGAGAGAGAGAGAGAGAGAGGGGATGGAAGGTAGAGAGAGACAGGTGGGACCGAGAGCGAGGGAAGAAATGAGCTGGACACCTGCTGTCAGGGCAATAGATCTCTGGGGAGGCATTGATTAGCCTCTCCTTTCTTCTGCTTTTCTCTTCTCCCACCTGCACTTAATGCTGCAGGCAGGCAGGAAGGCAGGCAGGCAGAGAGACAGAATCGTAGACATACATTATGTACCAAAACAGCTCTTCAGCAGAAGTCCCATTTCATGTAACGCGTTTGGTGATTGTTGATTTTGTGATTTATTTGAGATTTGGGTCATCTGTTGGATAAATAAACATGACTAAGACTCACAGTATGTCTCCTCTTCTCCCTCCCTCCTCCCCCCCCCCCCTCTCTCTCTCTCTCTCTCTCTCTCTCTCTCTCTCTCTCTCTCTCTCTCTCTCTCTCTCTCTCTCTCTCTCTCTCTCTCTCTCTCTCTCTCCCCCTCTCTCTCTCTCCCCCCCGCCTCTCTATCTCTCTCTTTCTCTCCCCCCCCCCTCTCTCTCTCTCTCTCTCTCCCTCTCTCCCCCTCCCCTCCCCTCCCCCCCTCCTCTCTCTCCCAGTCTGCTCCCAGTTCTCCAAAGGCGTGTACGCCATCATCGGCCTGTACGACCGGAAGACGGTCAACATGCTGATGTCGTTCTGCGGGGCGCTGCACGTGTGCTTCGTCACGCCCTCCTTCCCCATCGAGACGGCCAACCAGTTTGTCATCCAGCTGCGGCCCGAGCTGCAGGACGCCCTGGTGGGCGTGATCGAGCACTACCGCTGGACCAAGTTCGTCTACATGTACAGCTCCGACTCAGGTGAGCCGCTGACTACGCCTGGTGGGATCGCGCGTCTGTGTCTGCGGACGAATGCGCCGGCTCTGAACTGATGCCTGGATGCTTCCCAGGGGATTCTGTGGCGCTGTCACCATTAAGATATGATAAGGTCAAGTTTTATTTATCCCCAAAGGGGAATTCGAATGTCAAAGCAGCCCCGTTGAAATGTACATGAAAAGAATCCATTTAAAATGGTCCCAAAAATACACATAAAGTACGCAAAGTAATACCATAAGTCTGCACATAATGTTCAGTGGGTGACCGAGGAAAGACTTGAAACCAAAAATAAAAATGGTTGACCAGATGTTTTATTAGTAGCCGGCCAGGAATCATTGGTCCATCAATAACCAGCACTTGGTGTTCGAAGGAATTGAGTAGGTTAAAGAGTGACTTGTATACATTGTAGTAAACAAGTACAAATGTGGTAGTTCCTTCTAGGGCACAGTATGAGGTAATCATGTTTCTATCCTTCAGGGAACACATGACACTATGGTATCTCTGCACGGTCCTGCTCGCTTCTGTCTCCTGGCTCTTAAGCGAGAGGCTTCAAGTCTTACACATAGAGCTGTGTGAAGTTCACCTAGTGACCTATTGACCTTGGAAAGAGATGTCAAGTTTCACTGAAAACTCCTATCATATACACAGTACTGATACAATAATTGAAGTATACCCAGTAATATTACAAGTATAGACTGTGACGGTACAAGTATTCATAGTGATAATACAATTATACACACTAATAATGCAAGTGAGTCACTTCCTAATTGAATTATGTACACATGCAAATGTATCATTGTCATTTGATTATGCATTTTGATCACATGCTAAATAACCACATACTACAAAAACTTAAATCCAACAATAGCCAACTTAATCCAATAATTGTTGTGTTTTGTACATGTATGTACATATGCAGGCATACTACATTATAACCAAGTGGCTAATTTACAATTATTTAAATTACAGAATGTGATTTGGAACTTAATTTAAAAAGCCTTTTTTTCCGAGTGCAGGTCTAGTTCACTAGAAGTAGTTGTCGTGCTTCAACAGCACTGCGAGATACCAGGCACTCATTAGTCTGGAGTCGTCAGCTGTCGTCATACCAACCACTGTTATCCACTCTGCTATTGCCATAGCGACAGCAACGGGGTCAAAAGTAGCCATTGTACTCAGATGAAAAGCGTTCTATTCTGAAACAGAGTCTTGGCATTGACATAGGACACACGCCTGCATACACTCACACAAACACACCTGCACACACACGCACACACACAAGGCCAGAAATATTGTCAGCTAATTCCACAACGAGGAGAAGAGCGGCCTGCTTTTAGCTGCTAACTGGTCAGCCCACCACAACGCACTGTTAGGGGCGGTGGAGAAACAGACTGCCGAGCATTTTCTTTTCACCATCCCTGCACTAACGCACAGCCAGAGAATGATGCACCTGTCAACACCAGGTGTGTTTTACATCCCTCCTCTCGCCCTCCCCACCATCTCCCCTCTCAGTCCTCCATAGCCAATCAGCTGCAACCTTCCCATAATGCCGTGCCATCTGTCCCAGGTGTTGTGTGTGTTGAAGCATGACCACCGAGCATGTGTGTGGGTGTGTTAGTATTAGCAATGTGTGTATGGGATGTGACTGTGCGTGTGTGTGTGTGTGTGTATGTATGGGATGTGACTGTGCGTGTGTGTGTGTCAGTAGTTGTCTGCATATGCACTGGGTTAGCTTGATTCAGAGCATCAGAATGAAGCCTGATTGATCAACACTATTATCCTGGGTTCACTGTCACCATGCCAGTCAGTCAGTTCACACAGAATGGGATTGAATCTGGGGCCATTTCACGGAGGGGATTGGGTCCTGTGATGTATGACAACCAGAGACCCGCGTGTATCCAATTGATGTTTTTATCTCCTAAGATCCCTTCGTCGTCCAGTATGACTCTGCAGGGTCATTTCACCCCAGTGTGTGTGTGTTTGTGTTTGTGTTTGTGTGTGTTGGTCTTCTGTGCGTGTGTGAGAGTGAGTGTATAGGGGTCATTACCCTCACTGTGAGTGGTGGGAAGGAAGCTGCTGGAATCCATACCAGCGGTCCCTGTTGCCTGGATACAACACAGCAACAGTCCATCCCACAGGGTTATTTTAAGCCTTTAAGACAAATCAGTGTTTTGTGCCTTGTTTGTGTATGAGTCAGAGAAGGGTTGTGTGTGTTTTACGTTGTGTGTGAGTGTATTGAAACTGGCACTCAGGCACTGTTGAGGTTGTGTGCCTCTTCGTTGATTAGTCTCATTTAACAAGATTGCGGAAACCTTGGTGTGTGTGTGTGTGGGCAGGTGTGTATTCAAGACTCATGTTTGAATGGACTACGTTACCCTTGCATTCTATTTCAATGCAAACATTTCTGCTACTGCCTTCACCTAGCCAAAAAGCTTTTATCGTAGTGTGTTTTTATTTTTGGTTTAATAAATATTAAATCTTAAGTGTTTTACCAGCCACGTGGGGTGACAGAGTGATAAATCTAGGTGAGGGTGGCCATCATTTTCCTGCTCTCTCAGGGGTTTTAGTTGCCCCCTCCCCCATTCCCAACCAACCCCCGAGATAACATGTGTCTCACCAGGCTTCTGAATAACAGCAGTTAACTTCAAGTGCTTCGCGTGTTTATTTTCGAAAAACCGCCGAAGGACGCAACACATTTGAAAGTCCATTAAACCTACCGTAAACAATATTCGGGAAATGGTTTCGCTAAAAGTCCCCCCCCCCCCACCCCCCCCCCACCCCTACACCCCCCGCTCCTCCCCCCTACCTTCCGGCCTCACGCGCAGAAGCATCCATGTGTCCTGTAGCCTGCAGCAAGAAGAGTGCCCGTCATGTCGGCTGGATCCCATCATGATATTCTCATCACGGATGGAGAACTATTTCTGCCAGTGAGATGTACGCAGCTGTCAGACACTCACTCACCTCTGGTGCGTCAGCCTCCTGGACACATCTGATGGAGGAGAGAGATCCAAGGAGGCTGTGCACACCGCGCTCCGCAGACTAGGGTGTAGTCGCCACAGGGTGGGGGACAACTAATGGGAGGAGGGACCAGAGAAAGGAAGAAATCTGGGAAGGAGGGAGGGAAGGAAGGAAGGAAAGCAAAGAAAGGAAGTAAGAAAGGAAGGAAGGAAAGAAAGAAAGAAAGAAAGAAAGGAAGAAGGGAAGGAAGGAATCTGTCCTACATAAACAGAGACTTTAGCTACAGTTCATTGGAAACGAGTGAAGCGGCTGTACCTCTGTCCATGGTACTGAAACCTCCAGAGAGTTTGTCTAAATAATCCACTAGGAAGCTCTCCACTGTCTGTGTGACATGACCTGAGACCTGTGACGCCTCAGACCAGGACATGATTGACTGCTCCGCGTTTTGGGGCCCATCATTGATTTCCCTTCAGCGGAGAGTACAGCAGGAGGGGAGGAGAGCGTTCTGCCAAAGCCCTGTCCGTCAGACACAGTGGGAGGTTCTGTCTCTGACAGGCGTTGCCATCGCCCTAATGAACGACCTACGGGGGAGGATTCATGGTGCATCTGGTTTCGCCCCCTGGTCGTTGGCGAGGTGGAGGGAGAGATGGGATACAGGGTTGGAATGGATGCAAGTCCTCCATCAGGACTATTCAACCTGCGCTCACAATGAGTCATCTGATGAGAGTGTTTTAATTATACGATACATCACCAGGAATCTTTGTTATGTATTAATTCAACCAAATGGATCCATTCGTGTTTGTATACACTTGCGACCAACGTTCAAGTTGCAAATATTTAAATCAGTTTACTGAAATGAAAGGAAAGCAATTAAAATATTTTCCTTGTTTTGAATCTGGACCTAGGTAAAGGAAGATATACTGTATGTTGTTTAACACACTGGAAGGATACAAAATAAAATATGTGTCGGCTATATAGCATACACATATATTGTATCTATGTATACGCTGTACATTTCTGTTCATTTTTATGACTGTATTCTGTAATGGTCAGATATGACAGCTCTTCAGTTTTGCGCTTGGCTGAATAAGGTTGTCCTTGTATTGACAAACGTGATGAGAGCAGGGAAATCAATGATGGGCCCCAAAACGTGGAGCGGTCAATCATGTCCTGGTCTGAGGCCACCAGGTCATGACACACAGACAGTGGAGAGCTCCCTAGTGGATTATTTATACCAGGGGTGGGCAATCCTGGTCCTCAGGGTCCACTGTCCTGCATGTTTTAGATGTTTCCCTGCTCCAACACACCTAATTCAAATTCCGGGTTCCACAGAGCTTGATAACAACCCATTCATTTGAAATTTGGTCCTGTCGTCCATCAATTTCTACGGCCATCGCTGCCACCGTTTCCATTCCCAACCACTATCCAGGATGTCGTGCAGGCAACCAAACACACCACCGCCATATTTACATTTACATTTAGTCATTTAGCAGACGCTCTTATCCAGAGCGACTTACAGTAAGTACAGGGACATTCCCCCGAGGCAAGTAGGGTTAAGTGCCTTGCCCAAGGACACAACGTCAGTTGGCATGACCGGGAATCGAACTGGCAACCTTCGGATTACTAGCCAGACTCCCTCACCGCTCAGCCACCTGACTCCCATATAAAGCCTTGCCTGCTCTCTGGTGAGCTGACACACAACTACGTGGAATAACTCGTCTCCTAATGCTGTATAATTGCCATGGATCTGTTGGGTAACTACCCCTGCTCTGCGACTGTTCTGGCGTGGTGTTGACGTACCGCAGCAGCTGTGCCCGGCGGCCCCGAGGAGGACTCTGATTGGTCCACTGGTGTGTTTGGGGAGTAGCGCTGTAAATCTGCAGCCAGGATCGATGTTCCCTCTAATCGCCTCTTATTTCCAGTCTCAGCGTGGCGCCTTCAGCCGATTGGCTGCTCCGGATTGGCTGGTGCTTTAGTGCATTAGCAGCCTATGGTGACAGCATAATGGAGTGAGCACTCTGTCCTGGGTGCTCGGAGGAATCTGGTTCCACTGGTGGCTTTCATGGTCTGTTTGCGTGTGTGAGTGTGGGCTTAGATGTGTGTCAATGCTGTTGCGTGTCTAAGTGTTTGCAGATGTGCTGTATGTGTGTGAGAGCTTGGTAAGCATTGTCGTAGCATGTCTGGATACGCCCGGCGTGATCATAAGCCGCTGGCTACGTACAGGAGAGTCTCTGAAAGATGCAGTTCACAAGCTCGCTGTGTTGGTGTTTATCTGGAAGAATGCTTCAATCACCAAACAGCTGTTTCAGCGTACTGCTTACACTGCCAGGGGAATAAAAGACTGTGGTATATACACACTCGGATTCGCTTCACACACACCCAAGTGGATTTGAACATGAAAGTAAACATTAAGGTACACTTTGATGGTACTTGGCTGGACTAGACCACACCGGACTAGACTAGACTGGATGGACTGGAAAGTTTGAAACACATGAAATGGCCTCCTAACTCCCCCCCCCTCCTCTCCCCCTTCTCCCCGCAGGTCTGTCCGTGCTGCAGAAGGTTCTGGACACGGCGGCCGAGAGGAGCTGGCTGGTGACCTCGGTCAACGTGGAGAGCATGACGGAGGCCTCATTCCTCAAGGTGTTCCAAGACCTGGACAAGAGGAAGGAGGGGCAGATCATCATCGACTGCGAGACTGAGAGACTCACCAACATCCTCAAAAAGGTACCTGGGTCACCTGAGAGCTCTGGTGTGGGGCAGGCCAGGTGTGGAGGGAGAACCTCGATTCCTGATTCCTTCCACTTCCTCTCTAGCCTGA
The DNA here is from genome assembly GCF_038355195.1 of Osmerus mordax. Lineage (NCBI taxonomy): Eukaryota > Metazoa > Chordata > Actinopteri > Osmeriformes > Osmeridae > Osmerus > Osmerus mordax. The sequence continues at coordinate 12,944,463 of NC_090061.1, forward strand.
GTAAAGCGTCTTCACAATGTATCTGCTTAGCGGACGCTTTTATCCAAAGCAACAGTCCGCAAAGTCAACGGGAGTCAATGGAATTTTCGGTTTCTTTGGAAAGGGGTGGTGAAATCGGGTTTCTTTTTTTTTGTACTTCATTTGAAAAATTGAAAACAAAATGGAACTCGGCCTCAGCCGAGCTTGTTGTTGGAGATAAGATTGTTCTGGTGGCCACAGACACGATAAAAGTCCGTTCTCCATCAAGGACCAAAGGACAGGGCTTTGCCGGCTCCTTATCAGATGAGAGAGTGGAGACAACGAACACGAGGAGAAGATAGAGAGACAGGGAGCTTAAAGAGATAAAGAGACAGAGAGAGAGAGAGAGAGAGACAGAGAGAGAGAGAGAGAGAGAGAGAGAGAGAGAGAGAGAGAGAGAGAGAACCAAAGAACAGATATGGAATAGGTGTGATGGAGAGATTGAGCATGAGGGAGATCGGGAGCGAGAAAAAAAGAGGAAAAGATAGTGGGGAGGACAGAAAGAACTAGAGGAGAGCTAGCATATAAAGGAGGGAGCTAGAGAAAGAAAGAAGATATGGAAAAGGAGAAAGACAGATCAAGCAAGGAGGGAGGGAGCTAGAGGAAGAGAGAGAGAGAGCGGGGCCTAGGGGGCCGTCCTGCATGGTGTTTGGTCTCCAGGGGCCCAGGGACCGGGGAGGTAAATAACACGGCTCTGACATTTGGAGCCAGCCATCCCTCTGTGGCAGAAGCTGCTCTTACTCACCCCTCTGCAGCCTGGGGAGGAAGGATCCTGGCACCACTGTTAATGACACACACACACACACCAGCCCACTCACACACACAGACACACAGTTACAGGCTTGCATAAAGATGCACATGCACGCAGAGTCAAACATGCGTACTCACACACAAGCACACACACACACGTTCTTCCTATGTTCCCAGTTGCTCCTCCTCCAGATTTGTGTGAAGGCTGTGTGTGTTTGTGTGTGTGTGTTTGTGTGCGTGTGTGTGGGGGTGTGTGTGTGTGTGTGTTTGTGTGTGAGAGCGTTATTGATGTCCTGGTGTCCACTGTTAAGGTTATTGCATCAGTTTTCACCAGTTTGCAGGAGGTGAGGTAGAGGAGCTTCACTGTCAGACAGCTACCATCCATCACCCACATCTACTCTGGCTCGAAAGTAGCCTGCCTGCACGCACACACACACACGCGCAAGCACACACACACTCTCTCTCTCTCACACACACACTCACCCACACACATACTCACACACATACACCCAAGCACACGCACACTCTCTCACACATGCGCACAACCACACACTCACCCACACACACACGCATACACACGCAAACACACACACACACACACACCCTCTCGCCCTCTAGACTACTGTTCAGCTCCTATGAGACACTGATCCTCACCAGATAATGCCAGAGGAAGCACCTCCAGGCCATCTCTCTCCCCAGACAGAATGCCAACCATGGCTCCTAACCGTGCATGCAACACGGATAGAAGCAGTGTTCAAAAGATGAACTTAAAGTTAATTTCTAGGGTCCTTTTGTCACCCAGCGAGCTTTAATGTTCAATTAAATTGAACACGGCACAATTTTTTTTATAACTGCACCCATGTACCTGAAGGTGTGACCTTTAAGCGCTATAAACTGGTTTGTTTCAGCCTGTGTCTGTTGTGCTTGATCCTCATCGCAGGCCTCGTGCGTCACCCCTCCACCCCCCCCCCCCCCTGCTGTCCTCGCCCGGGGCTGGGCTGGGGGGCCTGGTGTCTTGTGCTGGGGACACCAGAATAACTAATGCCACTGTCTGTCATGCCCTCCAGTCCAGATCTGCATACACACACTCACACAAGCACTGAATGATACACACACACATACTGCATGGTACACCCCCACACACCCCCACACACACATATTGCATGATACACACACACACATACTGCATGATACACGCACACATACCGCATGATACACACACACATACTGCATGATACACACACACCCACCAACACAAACTCATGTTACACACACACATACTGCATGATACACACACACATACCGCATGATACACACACACATACTGCATGATACACACACACCCACCCACCACAAACTCAATGTTACACACACACATACTGCATGGTACACACACACCCACACACACAAACTGCATGATACACTCACACACACATTTGTGAAGCTGTGAAGTCATTAGTAGTATTTAAACAGGTGAGCCCATAGCCCAATAGTCCCCCTTCATCCCTGTTCAAGCTCGAGTCTGGAGCGCTCTGCTGTTTTACTGCATGTCTGCAGGGATGAATCACTGGAGGACCATACACTGTCTGATGTCATGTCAGTGGTACTAGCTCATTGTCAGCGCAGTCTAAGCAGTGATCTCATAGGGCTGAGATGCGTTTTCATTAGGGCTCATTAGTAGGACTCCCCGACTGGAGCTGAGGGAGTGCTAGGGTTCTCCCTAACACACACGCACACACACACTCACACACACTCCGGCTTCTCTCCATAGATAGCTCCCAGTGAGGGTGGATGAGGAGAACAGAGGTTAATTAGTGGCTATGTGTGGTTCAGGAGCTGCAGACATGGACCTAGCACACTGTCACCTCACTGTCATCCATCACTGGCAGGAGGGGGGGAGGAGAGGAGGGAGGGAGAACATGAGGGAGAGAGGGGAGGAACGGAGGAGAGGAGGAGGAGAATAGAACAGGACGAGAGAGACATGAAGCCTTGAGGGAGAGGAGGGATGACAGAGAGGAGAGGAGAGGAGGGATGACAGAAGGAGAGGAGAGGAAGATGATTGAAGGAGAGAAGAGGATAGTAGTAGATGTATAGGAGGGGTTGCAGGTTAGAGTAGAGCTCATAGAACTGTTGACTGCTTAAAATCACTAACATCTATTTGAAAGTAAAACCTTTCATTTAAACTCCTGATCATTATAGGAATCATTATTTGGGTCTTTGTAAGACTTGTCTTTATTCATGAGATTGGATTACATGAGAAGTGTAACATGAATATTCATGTGCAGACTGATGCTATTGTCATCGTACCAGAGGTAAGGGTGTGTTGGCTGAATGTACAAGGTCACTACGAGTGTGGAGACACTGCACTCTGTCGCTGTCTGTCCTGCTACACACACACAGACACACACGTACACACACCACACACACTCCGTTCCACCTTTGTGCGTCTCAGTCATGTGACAGCTTTGTTCTGTCCTCTTCCAGATTGTGGAACATGGGAAGAATGCTAAGAGCTACCACTACATCTTGGCCACCTGGTAAGGACATCCTTGTTATCTTTCTCTATATCACCTCCTTCCTTCCTCCTCTTCCTTCCTCCTCTTCCTTCCTCCTCTTCCTTCCTTCCTCCTCTTCCTTCCCTCCTCTTCCTTCCTTCTCCTCTTCCTTCCTCTCTCTTCCTCCCTCTCTTCCTTCCTTTTAGTTTTTCTTTCTTTCCCTCCCTTTATGCTTTCACTTCATCCTCATGACTTGCCTGCTGGCTTGACAGCCCTAGGAGGAAATATGGCGTTTTTTTTGCTTCCCTGCGGGACGCCACAAACACACACACACAGCCAAAACTGCTGAGGTCAGAGGGGTCAACGTGTGCAGGGTGACGAGCATTAGCTCTGTCTGTCTGCCCTCATTCCTCTCAGCGCGCTGCTCCGAGTGCGCCTGCTAAATACTGCCAGACAAGGAGAAAAGAGATGCCAGCAGAACCGTTGATAAAAGAAAACATTAATATTCTGGGAATACGGCTCCAGCTATGGCTCACCGCAGGGATTTTAGATTAGCAAATGGCTCTTGTCTGGACAGTTTGTTAGATTTAATTGTAAATGATAAAGCTTGAAAAGCAATAACGTCTGCCACGAAGGCGGACGCTGTTCCCTTAATGGTTCCATTAAGGAGCGGGGGAAAAAATGTATGCTCTGTGTCCCACCTATTGTACAATGGCATTTATTGACTTTACACTCTGTGTGTGTGTGTGTGTGTGTGTGTTACGTGTGTCTGTGTTTGTGTGCCTGTGTGTGTGGTGGGTGTACGTGAGTGTGTGTGGTGTGTGTGGTGGGTGTACGTGAGTGTGTGTGTGTGTGTGTGTGTGTGGTGGGTTTACGTGAGTGTGTGTGTGTGTGGAAGATTTTCTATAAGATGCTTCCACACCCGGTGTCCACGCGTCAGCAAGGCCAGTTTCTATAGTAACGCGATCATCTCAGTGCACTGCATTAAGGAGCACATGGAGCTGAACAAAGACACAACTCTGCTCAGTCATCTGAGAAAATACAGACAGGTGGAGAAGAGGGAGGGAGGGAGGGAGGGGAGGACAGGTGGGAGGGGAGGGGAGGAGGGGAGGGGGAACGAGCATGAGGAACAGGAGCGGGGAGGGAGATGAAATTGTGTGCGAGTTGGGGGGGGGGCTGGAGGAGGTTCACGCAACTCTGATTAGTCGACTTCAGACAACAAACAGATGAAAGAGAACACGGAAGATGAATGAAGAGATGTCCGTCTGGAGGTTTGACTTTTGTTGGACAATCTCTCTCCAACAATATTATAGAGGGAGACAGGGGAGATGAAGGAGGAAGAGAGAAGGAGAGAGAGAGACCCTTTGTTCCAGCCAGGTCCGTAGGTCCTTTGTTTCCTGTTGATGGCTCCCTCCTCTCTTCGCTCTCTGGATGCATCTGCTCCTGTCTGGCTATGATTCACCAAGCAGACTACTGACCTGCTGGAAGAACATAATACACCAGCATTGTCCTTCTACTGTATACATCTACCCCTCTCTCTCTCTCTCTCTCTCTCTCTCTCTCTCTCTCTCTCTCTCTCCTTCTCTCTCTCTCTCTCTCTCTCTCTCTCTCTCTCTCTCTCTGTCTCTCTCTCCCTTTCTCTCTCTCCCCCCTCTCTCTCTCCCCCTCTCTCTCTCTCTCTTGCTTGTTTTCCCCTTATTAGCTCCCTCTCTCCCCTCCCCCCCTCTCTCCCTCTCTCTTTCCCTCCCCCCCTTTTTCTCTTTCTGTCTCTCTCTCTCACTAGACATGATACGCTGCGCAAAACAATGCTCTGTCTCCATGGTATTTGCAGGACGTCAGCAGTAGATCACATTAGCGCTGGCTATAAGGAGACACAAGGGATGTGTCCCTCGCTCTGCAGGCTGGGTGTCCGAATGTTAATGGCTGCCTGACTGGAAGAACTGTGTCATGAATAATGTAAACTAATTCTGCTCCGAAACGCCACTGCTGTCAAAGGCACTATATATAGAGCGTTGAATAAAACCTGGGGAAAGGGCAGAATGTAAGGAACTGAGAGGGGAAAAAAGACCCACTTTCCACCGTTGAAATGCTATAGTCCCTCATTGAGATTCACCGTATTCACCGTGATGTCAGTTCTCACACCAAGGGGACTGTCACACCGGCTAGACGGGAAGGTTCTCCATGAAGGCCCAGCCGTCATCGGACGTGGAACAGGAACTGTCCAGAAGCTCCTCCCTTGTTCCCAAACGGGAGAAAAGTCCAGATTAACCCCAGGTCAAATCCTAGCTCTTCTTTAAACCTTCCGGATGTTTCTTTTCTTCCCCTCATCCCCGTCTCCTGCCCGTCCGCCGTCGTCTGGGCCCCCTCAGGCTCCCGCGCGCGCAGCAGGGATTACGGGGGTTCTTCGGAGGGATAACAGGCGCCGGTGGAAAAGAGATTTGACGTTCTTTTATCAAGCTATTGACCCCTGGCTTGCGCTCCGTTTTAGTCAAACCCTGGAATTACAGTGTAGAGCCACTTCACCCACGTGGCCTTTACTGAGGAGACATTTCTCCTCATTTACATTTTGCTGTCGCTCTCCAATCTCTCTCTCTCTCTCTCTCTCTCTCTCCAATCTCTCTCTCTCTCTCTCTCTGCCTTTTGCCTGTTTCTGCCTTCTCTCAATTTTTCTCTCACCGCACCTTTTCTCAGTGTATCGCTCTCTCTCCTCTCTCCCCTCTCTCTCTCTCTCTCCCCTCTCTCCCCTCTCTCCCCTCTCTCTCTCTCTCTCTCTCTCACTCTCTCTCTCCCTTTCTTTCTCTCTCGCTACCTGAGCTCCTTTTTTGGAGTTAATCCTGTTAACATCTTTTCTCTCTCCATCCATCCATCTGTTTCTCCTGTATCCAGGCTTTCTGGACATCGAGCTGACTGACCTGAGAAAGGCCGGAGCCAACATCACAGGCTTCCAGCTGGTCAACAACTCAGAGCCCAACGTGAGCCGCGTCGTCCAGCAGTGGTTGGAGTTTGACACCAAGGACGCCAAGGTCCCCAAGAGAGGTCTCAAGGTGCTGCTGGACTCTAGTGGAATATCTTTAAATAAATACATCAAATATATATATATTATACAACAGAGTTATTCTCGCTCCCTCTCTTCCCTCTCTCTCTCTCTCTCTCTCTCTCTCTCTCTCTCTTTATCTCTCTCTCTCTCTTGTTCTTTCTCGCTCCCTCTCTTCCTCTCTCTCTATCTCTCTATCTCTCTCTCTCTCTCTCTCTCTCTCTCTCTCTTTATCTCTCTCTCTCTTGTTCTTTCTCGCTCCCTCTCTTCCTCTCTCTCTCTGTCTCTGTCTCTCTATCTCTCTCTCCCTTCAGTACACGGGGGGCTCTCACGTACGACGGCGTCAGCGTGATGTCGACCGCCTTCCAGAACTTGAGGAGGCAGAGGATAGACATCTCTCGCCGGGGCAACGCTGGGGAGTGCCTGGCCAACCCTCCTGCTCCCTGGGGCCAGGGCATAGACATCCAGAGAGCTCTGCAGCAGGTACACACACACACACACCTGTACAATAATGCACACATACATTCACATACGGGCACAGTCAAAGCACACATGCCCACTCGCACACACTTTTGTACCTGTACAATAACACACGTGCTCTCACACACGCACACACACACACCTGTCCAAGAGCACACACTCACACACCTGATGCATGCAGCCACTCCCACTTTGTGAGTGACATATCGGTTAACAGAGTGTGAGTGGGGCCCTGCTAGACGAATGAGATCTCCGTCCTGTCGCATTGAGGATCCTGGGAGCCTCAAGGATTGAATGTGACATCGCAGCTCGTAACAAAACCTGCAAGCCACCCAGCCGGGCTGCGACTGTCATGGAATATGACACCAACAATGGAGCCAGTAATGCGATGTTTGGAGACGTAATAGATTAGAGGGCCTGGTGAGACTTGTAGTGTATACACACACACATTCATGGACAAACAGATAGAGTCTGTTGGCTGGATGAAGGTTGTGGTTTGGTGTCTGTAGCTTGTCGAGATTAGCCTCACACAACACAAACGCACAGGCTCATGTGCACGTATACACTCACTTCATTCACTCACTCACACACACACTGGACCACCACATTCACTCACTCACACACACACTGGACCACCACACTCACCCACTCACAACACTCACACACCCTTGCTTACTCACTCATTCACTCATTCACTCACTCACACACACACACATGCAAACACACACACACACACGAGGAGTGAGAGAGGCTTCGGTTTGTGCGAGTGGGAAGACATCAAAGAAGAATTAGACTTTTCATCTCTCACTGCCTCTCTCTCTCTCTCTCTCTCTCTCTCTCTCTCTCTCCTCTCTCTCTCTCTCTCTCTCTCTCTCTGTCTCTGTCTGTCCTTTCTCTCTTCCTCTCTCACTGCCTCTCCTCTCTCCCTCCCTCTCTTTCACTGCCTCATCTTTCTGTATCCCCTCTCTCCCTCTCTCTCTCCATCGCTTGTCTTTCTCACATCTCTCTCGCTTTCTCAGGTACGCATCGACCGGTCTGACCGGCCACATCCAGTTCAACGAGAAGGCCGGAGGACCAACTACACGGTCAGCGTGATGGAGCTGGCCCCCTCCGGCCCCAAGAAGGTCTGTCTCAGCCCCTGTCTGAGAGGGGCCTATTATGGGCTGGGGAAACAAATAAAAAACACACTTACTGTGGAGAACAATAGCGTTGTCTTGTCAGCCATCCGTTTCCGTGACAACCCACCCGCCTGCCTATGTGACGAGCGCTCTGTGCTTTTGTTCTTGTTTCCCTCAGGTGGGCTACTGGAACGAGGACGATAAGTACGTAAGCACGGCCACGTACAGCCGGGGCAGCAACGACACGTACGGCCTGCAGAACAGGACCTACATCGTCACCACCATCCTGGTACGTGTGTGTGTGTGTGTGCATGTGTGTTAGGAAGAGAGGGAGAGAGAGAGAGAGAGAGAGAGAGAGAGAGAGAGAGAGAGAGAGAGAGAGAGAGAGAGACAGAAATTGACCTTTCCCTCCACCTCCCCCCCCTCCCTCCTCTGGGTCCTGTCTCTCTGCCAGAGGACCCAGAGGTGCGGTGTGTCTCGAAGATACCTTCCCCCCTCAACCATAACCGACAGGGGACTCGGATTAGGGTTGCACACTCCCCCCAAATGGCCAGTGATAAAAACACGGACACAGGATTTGGGAGCTCAGAGATTGACGCAATGGCTGGAAACGAGCGACCTGAGGGTGCTGGTGGCTGCCAGTCCTCCTCCTGTCAGCCATTATCTCTCCACAATCAGGCCCAGCCTGGTCTCTCAGCCTGGTCTCTCCCCGCCACTACATTTGTCTGTACTATTTATTTCCACTATACACATTTTCCAGGGATTGCTTGTTATTGAGTGAGATGGGAGAAAGACAGAGTTATACAGAGTGTGAGAGACAGAGAGAGAGAGAGAGAGAGAGAGAGAGAGAGAGAGAGAGAGAGAGAGAGAGAGAGAGAGAGAGAGAGAGAGAGAAGAGAGAAGAAAGAAAAGAAGAGAGAGAGAGAGAGAGAGAGAGAGAGAGAGAGCGAGAGAGAGAGAGCAAGCGATGGAGTCAGGCCACAGGTGTCATATCAGCTGTCATATCAGCTGCAATATCATTTCTATATCCATTGTCCAATCAGAACAAAGAAGCTGTGTAGTATTGAGTTTGGGTTGATGTTAGAGGGTGGGTTGGGAGGGGTGGTGGGAGGGGTGGTTGGGAGGGGTGGTGGGAGGGGTGGTGGGAGGGGTGGTTGGGAGGGGTGGTGGAGGGGTGGTTGGGAGGGGTGGTGGGAGGGGGTGGTTGGGAGGGGTGGTGGGAGGGGTGGTGGGAGGGGTGGTGGGAGGGGTGGTTGGGAGGGGTGGTGGGAGGGGTGGTTGGGAGGGTGGTGGGAGGGGTGGTTGGGAGGGGTGGTGGGAGGGGTGGTGGGAGGGGTGGTGGGAGGGGTGGTTGGTGAGGGGTGGTGGGAGGGTGGTGGGAGGGGTGGTGGGAGGGGTGGTTGGGAGGGGTGGTGGGAGGGGTGGTGGGAGGGGTGGTGGGAGGGGTGGTGGGAGGGGTGGTTGGGAGGGGTGGTGGGAGAGGTGGTGGGAGGGGGTGGTTGGGAGGGGTGGTGGGAGGGGTGGTGGGAGGGTGGTGGGAGGGGTGGTTGGGAGGGGTGGTGGGAGGGGTGGTGGGAGGGGTGGTGGGAGGGGTGGTGGTAAGGGGTGGATGGGGTCTCTGTTCTGGCACTGTCTGCTCCTCTTCAACGTTCCACCTTTCCAATAAAGCTTTCATCTTCCCCCCCGGGTATATAGAGGATAGTCCACATTCAAGCCACTCTACTGTACTAGCCTGACAGCTCCATGTTAATGACCATATTCAGCCCTCTCTTTGTGCTCGCATGCCACCCCTTGTTTGCCACAAAGACCAAATGAAACTTGATAATTCATATAATCACCTCGACCCATTACCTCCACGCCGGCATCATGCTCTCGCTACAAAGCCGGGAAAAGACGCAAACATCTTTGTGTTTTTCCGCGAGAGAAAGGGATGGCGTTGGCGTGTGAAAGCCAGAGCTCGTCTCCCTGGTGCCAGGGTAGTAACGTTTACAGCGTGATAAACTGTCGTTGATCTGTCCTCTAAAGCCGTCCGTGGATTTAGCCTCATCACAGACTGTCCAGCTGCAGCAGGATAATGGCAGCTACCAATGTGTAATGTCTCGCGCACACGCCGATAGAAAGCATTAATAGCATGTGTTAATGTTTCACTAAGCGCCCCTTTTTTTTAACCCCCCCCCCCCAATCAAACGAACCCTTAAATTGATAGACGATCATATCGTAAACTCGGCATATACGCGTGGCAAGTTTCTCTGACTGATAGCCCGACGACGAGCCGTAAAACCCAACGAAACTTTTATTTCACCCGCTCCATAATGACGACGCTGGACAAACAAGGGTTAGTTTGAGGTGTCGACGCCCCTCTCTTCACGTTGCCCCCCCCTCCTCCTCCACCCCCCCCCCCCCCCCCTTCCAGGAGTCTCCCTTATCGTGATGCTGAAGAAGAACCACGAGCAGCTGTCGGGCAACGACAAGTACGAGGGCTACATCGTGGAGCTGGCGGCCGAGATCGCCAAGCACGTGGGCTACCACTACAACCTGAAGATCGTCTCGGACGGCAAGTACGGAGCCCGCGACCCCGAGACCAAGATGTGGAACGGCATGGTGGGGGAGCTGGTGTACGGGGTGAGTCTGGGGCGGAGCGGCCGTTGGGTGGGCTTGATTCAGGGAGACAATGTCCAAGGGCACTCCAACTATTATTCGACAGATATTCGACAGAATTAAACACTGAGTATAGGCATCTATGCCCATTGGCATCCTACAACAGTGTTTTTTCGAGTCTTTTCACCGTAGCCTCAGTCGACAGCTGTCTTCTTGTTTTGAGAAGACAAAAGGTTGCTTTGCTATCTTAGCCTTGGATGTTCTGTAGGTAAGATTTCATTTTCAGCACCTGGTGACTATTGCTTGTGTAACCTGGTACAATGTGAAAGTGATGTTAGTTTGTGCCACCCTTCTCTCCCTCTCTCTCTCCTCTCTCTCTCTCTCTCTCTCTCTCTCTCTCTCTCTCTGTCTCTCTCTCTCTCTCTCTCTCTCTCTCACTCTCTCCCTCTCTCTTTCCCTCTCTCTCTCTCCCTCTCTCTCTCTCTCTCTCTCTCTCTCTCTCTACCTCCCTCTCTCTCTCTCTCTCTCTCTCCTCTCTCTCTCTCTCTCTCTCTCTCTGTGGCTGTGAGTCACAGCTGTGGGGGAGGTGAAAGGGAGTTCAAGGATGTTCCTGGCATTGAAGGAGAACCTCTCAGCACCTTCTCCTGTCAGCTCCAGATCCACTCTCTCTTGAAGGGCCTGTCTCTCTTCATGTCAGGGACATAAAGAGAATCCGGCATCACACTTTATTCCACATTTGTTTGGGCGCGTGTGTGTGTGCACGCGTGCGAGCGCCTGTGTATCTCAAATGTTTTTCCCGGTGAAGATGGTCCCATTATCCCCTTCACCTCGAATGAACCCTCTCTCCCCCTCCTCTCCTCCCTCTCCCTGTTCTCTCTCTCTCTCTCTCTCCGCTCATCTCCGGTAGAAAGCCGACGTGGCGGTGGCCCCCGCTCACCATCACCCTGGTGAGGGAGGAGGTCATCGACTTCTCCAAGCCCTTCATGAGCCTGGGCATCTCCATCATGATCAAGAAGCCCACCAAGTCCAAGCCCGGCGTCTTCTCCTTCCTCGACCCGCTGGCCTACGAGATCTGGATGTGCATCGTGTTCGCCTACATCGGCGTGAGCGTGGTCCTCTTCCTGGTCAGCCGCTTCAGCCCGTACGAGTGGCACGCCGAGGACTACGAGGACCAGGAGCCCCAGACGCCCAACCAGGCGTCGGCCTCCAACGGGGGGCCAGGGGGGCCAGGGCCAGCAGGGCCAGAACCAGCAGAGCCAGGAGCAGACCAACGAGTTTGGCATCTTCAACTCCCTCTGGTTCTCCCTGGGGGCGTTCATGCAGCAGGGCTGTGACATCTCCCCCAGGTAGGCAGACGCGCTCCGTCCACCGTCTCCTACGCGGAGACGCTCACAGCCTGTGTTGTTTATGCCGTTAGGCTGCTTGTATTGAAACAAGGGAGAGCCATCCATTTGCTCCCACAGAGAAAAAGCGTTTCAAACGCTGTGTTTTAAATGATTAAAGATCTCCGCGGTTGCTGGAGTCAGTTGAGGACATCTCCTCATCTTCTTCTCTGGTGTGTTAAACTTTGAGTTTTACAGTTTTTTCTCAATTGCTAAGACACATTTCTTGAATGTGTACTGTGTTTTCTCCAAACTCTATACACACATCTTCATAATTACACTGTTTTGGCCAAACCCTTGACTTTTGACCCAAAATCAAACACTGTAGTCAAAACCATATTATCTGTCGTATAAACCTAACTTTGCATTCAAAATACACACAAAGCCCTCAAATAAATTCAACCTTCTGAATACCCTTTAGACACTGCTGGGAGGAATTGAAAACACTATTATAAAAAGGTTTTTAAAGAACCATTGGACTATAACGTGTCCCTGAATTCTAGATATGTTCCACCTCATGAGTTTGACATGATGTAAATCATAAACTCACAAATACTGCAATTTTCCTTCTTACAGGCTGTTTATTTCAATTTACATTATACAGCAATTGCATTTTGAGCTCTTGTTACTGTAGTGGTCACAGTATACAAATAGTAGTACTGTTAGTCAACAACACAAATGTATTGCTGTAAATTGTAATTTGGGGAACAAAGGCTAAGAAAACAAGGAAATAAACAAATAATTTGTACCTGGGTAACAGAGCTTGAGTACAGTACTGTTCATTGTGGGTCAGCATCCTATCTCTGACCAGGGTCAGGCCAAAGATTTTCGCTCAACATCACAGGCAATGTTTTCTCTAGCCAAACAGCAGGGAAAATGCCCCTGAATGCTTGAGCCATCCCTGACAAGACTCAAGAGCAATGTCCCCACAAGCTTCTTCCATGGCTTGGAGAAGGTTGTTCTGTCATAGGGATTTCTGTCATAGTGTGGCATGGATCTCATTTGAGATTGTTGTTCTTCTTCCTCTTCCTCTGCCTCTTCCTCTCCCTTGTCCACCTCCTCTCATTTGGACAATTATTCATTTTCTTCTGATATTTGCATCCATGATTTCAAAGTACAGATGAGCTTACCTTTGTATTCATTCCAAACCCCTGATTGCTTGTTGAGTATATTTGCTTGTTAGTGCTTACACATGGATAATTGGTTGTTAAGGGTGTTTGAATTGCGCTGTTTTGGGTTTACTTATCAAATGGCAGTGTTTTCTGAATGACATAATGGTGATAATTGTGTCTTAAAGTAAGAGGTGTGTTTAGACTTTTGCAAAGAAGTGTGAATGAACCTGAGAATGTGTCAAAAAGGGTAAATTTGTTTTAAAGACTGGGGTACATGGTCTTTCTGCTGGGATTTGGCAAAATGGTTTTGTGGGGATGGCTTACACATACCATTTTTGTGTGTTAGCAATCGAGAAAAACAGTAATACACATGGAGTTCACGATAGTGTTGAAATTGTGCTTTATTAAAACTCCCAACACCATGGGGACTGTGAGAACCAGTCCTCGTGTTCCAAACTGAGCTGATCTTCCGGCTGGCTCTAGTTTCAAGGCTCCTGGTGTGCGTGTAGTGCAGTGTGTCTGCCAACTCTGCTGGGTCAAAGGCCCCTCGAGTGCTCTCCTGAACTGTGGCACCCCCCTTCCCCACACACACACACACACAAGCGCACACACACTCTTCAGAAGGTCACTAATTAAAAACCTTGTTTCTGCATCTGAAATTAGAGACAGGGTGAGGATGATTCTCTCAGCTCACACCAGGGAGGGGAGGGGAGAGGAGAGGAGAGGAGAGGATGGGAGAGGAGGGGAGAGGAGAGGAGGGGAGGGGAAGAGAGGGGAGGAGAGGAGGGGAGGGGAAGAGAGGACAGGAGAGCAGAGAGGAAGAGAGGGGAGGAGAGGAGAGGGGAAGAGAGGGGAGGAGAGGAGAGGAGGAGAGGGGAGAAGAGGCTAGGAGAGGAGAGGGGAAGAGAGGAGAGGAAAGGAGAGGGGAAGAGAGGAGAGGAAAGGAGAGGGGAAGAGAGGAGAGGAAAGGAGATGGGAGAAGAGGCTAGGAAAGGAGAGGGGAAGAGAGGGAGGAGAGGAGGGGAGGGGAGGGGA